>NW_010364457.1:16554-33881 GCF_000414095.1 Morus notabilis | reverse complement strand
TTTTTTTATATAGTTCGTGTGTTCATTTCAAATTTCAAATTGTAATATATATATAATATAAAAAATATTAAAAAATTTCAGGCATTTTTGGTCGGGTAACGGGTAGCCCGGCCGGGCATGGGCAGCCAAAGGTTGGCCGATGCTCGTCCAAGGTGAAATTCAGGTCGGTGATACAAACCCCGCCAACAACGTGACGAAACCCGTAGCCAAATATGAGACTTCGATTCAAGATCTTCAAGAATTGATGGAAACCATGACCCGTTGCTTAGCAAAGCAAGAACCTTGGTATGGTGAAAACGCCACAAATGAGTATGAAAAATCCGTTTGATAAGTCAAGTTGAACACACAAGGAAACCTTAAAAAGTTCAAATTAGTTTCTTCAAGAACACAAGAAAAATATCTCACAATGTGAATAAAAATATCAAAAACTCCTTATTAAATTCAGATTTCAGCCTTAAATAGGCAAAAATAAGATAAAGATAGTCAAAATTGTAAAAGTCTTATTCTACCCTTAATGAGATATGCGTCTAAATGAAGATAAAAACCTAAAGATAAGATAAAACACGCCTAAAGCTAATCCTAAGGAAGGAATCCAAATTTAAGTCTAACCCCTTCCTTTTAAACACCTAATATGAAATTTAAATGTTTAAAACTAAAACCTAACTCTAAAAAGATAGAATGATAATAAAATCAAGTCTTTATCCGTAATTTGACTTGATCCCTTGTGGAAATTGCGCCTAATCCTCTTGGTGTTGCGCCTAAGCCTCTTGGTCTTATCATTGCACGTGTGTCTTGAAATGACATGCAAATTGGCCATATAATGGCTTAATGGACGTGTATGTCTGCATGAATTTATTCCGGAACGACTTCGATTGAGTATTTCTTATATCCCTGATGTTCTCATCAGTCGGGCAGCCCAAAAATTTGGGCAGTTTGGACTCAGTAACCTGGTAAAAATTCAGACTTTTTTATCATCGTGGGCGGCCGTGCAAAGTTTCAGCACTGCGTATTTTTCTCAACAGTGCAGATCGGACTCAATTTCCTCTGTCGCCGTTGTTTTCCTGCAATTCTCCGGACAATAAACCAGAGACCTCGGTGGTTGAGTCGTTGATTACTGCTCCGATCATTAAGCCGATGATCAAAGGCAATAGGAGAAGCGCTTGGTGATTAGACGATATTGTTTCAAAGAAGCCTTTTGGGTTTGATCTTCGAAATTGATGTGTTTGGGATATTAATGATGGTTTTTTACTTTTTTATTTTGTTATTACAGTGAGAAGGAAGAAAGTGATGAAGAACATGAGTTTTGGGTTTAGAGAATTTCTAAATCTATATGTTCTCCAGAACAAACAACCATAAAAAAAAAAAAGAGAGCAATTCCATCATCACTAACAACTCGTCTTAGCATCGTCAGGCATTAGCTTTGGGGGGTGGAAGCAATTCATAGCCATAAATCTTTTCTTACTTTCTGACTTCTTGTATACAAGCCCAAAAAACTTAAAAAAATCCCTAGCGCCTTGGATCTCTGCAACCAATCCATATATATTCCACCAAGATCAACAAACAAAAAGGCCATATTATGAAAAAAAAAAAAAAAACGAAAACCCAAAGTTGATTTGGTTTTCCTCCACCATTGTCCATGTTTGTTTTTGAATCTTCATTTGATTTTAGATCTCCATGGTTTTTTCCCCCCTCCGATTGAGATCTCCATAGTTGTTGGAAACGAAGCTTTGTTTTTTTTTTATATTTTAAATAATACTTTATAAAAATGAAAAAGACGCTGATTATTCTCGTTAGTGAGTCATGTGAGGCGTATGTGGGTGATTCTGTCTAAAAAACTAACGCCGTCTTTAATTGGACTACAATTGTAAAGAATTTTTGAGGTTAAGGAGTCGATTGTAAAAAAAAAATTCAAAAATTAATCTGCCAATTGCAAAAAATTGAGGGGTACCATAAAAAAAGCCTTTTTTTTTTCCCGCTGTTATTTTTTCTCAGGTTGCTGGGTTCTGTCTTTATGTACTCGTCGTTATTTGATGTATTGACGTTTATGGTGTTTATTTATACTTATCATCTCGTTTCAAATTGGATGTGTCTCAGGCATGCCTTTTCAAATATTCTTGTCGTTTTTAAGATATTGTCGTTTTTAATTTTTATGGTATTGACGTGATTAGTTAGGTGTCATAGGAATATTGGCAAAATACAGGATGTCACTTTAATAAGTCTAAAAAACAAGATAACCTGCCGTTTGAAACTTTTTTTCTGTCGTTTTCACATTTTCATGTCTTTTCTTCCTGCTATGTATTATCCTCTCTTCACGATTTTGTCGCTTTAGCGATAGCGTTGTTTTTTTTTTTTTTTTTTTTTGCTATATTAAGAATATTTTACATAAAAGCTCATCCGAGTGTATCAATAAAAGTATTCAATCTGGACGGTCTCGATCAGCCGCTCCTTTTGACTTCCGCGATAAACAAAAAAAATATAAAATATAAAAAAATTAAAAAAAAGCGCCATCATGCCCAATAACCACAAACACCATCTCCGAGGCTCCCGTACATCATCACTCTGTTCTTGAATCTTCCTCCACCAAAAAAAAAAAAAAAAAAAAAAAAAAAGAGCTTAAAACTGAGCTCAAAAGTGAAAGTCCTTTCATTTTTCTCCATGACTACCAATATTCACTCTCTTTGCAAATCCCCCACCTTCCTTGTCCCTTCAACTTTTCTGGGTTCCTCTTCATCCTTCCCAAAACCCCACCAAATCAAACCATTCGTGAGAAAATCCAACAGTTACAGAGAACTGTTGCATTTTGGGAAAGAGAAGTTTGGAGGAGGGATTGTCTGTGGCGCACTCCTACCAGTTGATCCGTGGGCACCTACCATTGATTCAGAGAGCATAGCTTCCCAGTTGTTTGCGCTTTCTTTGTTCCCGTACATTGGTTTCTTGTACTTCATCACCAAATCTAAGTCTGCCCCAAAGCTCACTCTCTTCGGTTTCTACTTTCTCCTCACCTTTGTGGGGGCCACCAGTGAGTTTCTCTTCTCTTTTCAGTTTTACTATCTTCATCTCGGATATAAAAATGTTTGCTTTGGATTAAAGACTTGACCTTGCTGATAATTCTATTATCAGTCTGTCTTAGCTCTGTTAAACTTAATTCACGAAGTGGGCTAAAGTTGTCTTTTTTTTTTTGTATGGAGAATCGAAAGTGTTAAGAGAATCATTATAAGGTTGTAGAAGGTCCACATTCTTTTACCTAGAGTGGACAAGACTCATTGTAATGTTATTTTGGTAGGCATGCCATTTACAATATAGGAGAGTAAAGGATTAGTAAAAACTAAAAGTTAATAAATTTAGCTGAATATGGGAACCCAATTAGGGCCTAAATTTGGCTATTAAATTGTCAACTTGTCCTTGTACATTTACTACTAGTTAAACTTGCTTCCAAGATTTATAAGACACAGAGCTTACATTGTTTAGCAATTAGGGAAACGTAGTCATGGTGAAGATGGGTTCGTCAAAGACTGTCTTTCAGAGGAATTGAAGAAGTTAATTCGATCTGTGGCTTCTGAATATGGAGACGTAATTGAGGATATGGAACTACTGGGGGTCGTACGTTTGAATGGTGCTATGACTAATGTGGTTTATCAGATATCTTGGCCAACAAAAGATGGCGATTTTCAGAGAAAAGCATTGGTCCGACTTTATGGCAAAGGAGTCGGGGTTTTCTTCAATAGGGAGGATGAAATCCGCACATTTGAGTATATCTCAAAACATGGTCAGGGGCCACGCCTTCTGGGGCGGTTGGTGGATGGACGGATAGAGGAGTTCATTCATGCCAGAAAACTTTCAGCTGCTGACCTCCTTGATCCTGAAATATCCTCTCTTATAGCAGCTAAGTTGAGAGTGTTTCATTATCTTGATATGCCCTTTCCAAAGTGTGTACACCTCTGGAACACAATGAGGAAATGGCTTGCCACAGTGACGGAACTGTGCTCACCAAAACAAGCTGAAGAATTCAGCTTGGATACTCTAGAAGGGGAAATTTATATGCTGGAGAAAGAATTATCTAATGAATCTCAAGAAATTGGATTTTGTCACAATGACCTGCAGTATGGCAACATCATGATGGATGAAGAAGCAAGATCAATCACTATAGTCGATTACGAATATGCCAGTTACAATCCTGTTGCTTATGACATTGCAAATCATTTATGTGAGATGGTGGCAAATTACCATTCAGAGACACCTCATGTTTTGGATTATAGCAAATATCCAAATCTGGAGGAGCGCCGAAGATTTGTCAGGATATATCTGAGCTCCCCAGGCAGCCATCCCAGTGACACCCAAGTTGAGAAGCTACTTAATGATGTGGAGAAATACACTTTAGCAAGCCATCTGTTTTGGGGGTTGTGGGGAATCATTTCAGGTTATGTAAACAAAATTGACTTCAACTACATGGAATATGCAAGGCAGAGGTTTCGGCAGTACTGGTTGAGGAAAAAAGAATTGTTGGCTGCTTCAGGCGTTTCTCCCTGATGGAAATTATAGATTTATTCTACCTAAGTGTGCTTCCTAGTTCATAATAAAACTTTCACATAAAATGTAGCCAGCTTAATGGTGTTAATATCAATATGTTTGAGTTGATGAGAATTGTAAATAAAACCCATTTTCTCTTTTTGGGACATTGGCTGTAACTTTCGTTAAGGCTTTGGACTTTTCGCCGAATCCACTTGATAAGGTGGAAAAGGAAAATTTATAATGCTCAACAGAGAGGGGGAAAAAAAAAAAGAAAAAAGTTCATGATGACTTTGTGTGCAGATTCTTTTCCTCTGACCTCGTTCTTTGATCCTTGTGTTCCAAAATGCTTATGCTTCTATATGTTGAATTTTCATATTAAATTTTGCTCTCCGTTCCTATGATCTCCATTAGGAGGGCCAAGAAATTGGCCGAAATTGAAATTTTCTTCTATCCAGTTTCGTGATTCATTGTTTCAGATTTCATTTCTGTACCGAAAGGCTTTGACCGAACAAGAAGTTCTAATTTCCGTTTACTCCTTTATTCTCAAACGTTCTATTACTTAGAATAATGTTGTTCACAACTCTACTGACATCCTTCACTTTGATCTGTGCTGCTCTTCCATCTATGAAACAGTCCCTGCTGGAATATATGGTAAAGTTTTCATTGTTGAAAAAATTCACTATTTTGTTTATGTAGATCAGGTTTTTTCATAGATGTCTGACTATGATCCTCTCTGTTGTCACAGCAAAGGTGCACTACGGAACTTCCTTGTCTAATGTGGACTGGTTACATGGCGGGGCCGAGTTCCTTCTGACGCTAACCAATTTATTCATTGTGATTGGGCTGAGGGAAGCTCTTAGAAAAGCTAGAGATGAAAAACAAGATGCACCAGATTCCGTGTCAAGATTAAAAGAGAAGGAATCTTCCATTTAGGTGAACAGATTTAAGCTTGTATTTGTTCTCATATGTTTCTTATTTCACATTCTGCTTCATGTTTTAGATTTAGCTCTTTTCTCTCCTGCTCCCCAACCTCCGATAAATTCTCAAAACTCCTGCAGTCATTTTCAGCGAGGTGCTTCCAGAAGCCAAGATCGGAAACTTTCACCACTTATGCCGCCACGTGCTTCAAATGGCTGCTCATGTCAGAATATCTGAAAGTATCAAGAAGTTATGTTGTACAACCTTGTATATTGTTGTTTGTTAATTCGTTATGGAAATAATTAATTATTCCATACAAGCCTTTCCCACCTCTTATTTCAGCAGATAAATTTGTATTGTTCACTATTCTGAGAAGAGTTTGGAATCTCTCAATCAATCTCATGTATGCCGCAAAATGCATTCAGGTGTAAAATTTCAATTGATAACTTTTGTACATCTTTTAGGTTCGAGTATAACTTTCTGGTATCTCTCTTGTCGAATGATGATACGATTAGAAAACGGTCCTACTTTATGAGTTTGCTTTTGCCATCTGCTATACTTTTTTCAGCCACCAGATGCTTTCATAGAAACTATGCTTTGTCATTAACCAAATAGTTTTCAAATTGAAAGATCAACTTCTGAAACTTGTTAGAATTAAGATGGCTACTCCCTATTTTACAACCAGAAATAGGCTCTTAAATATTTTACAAACCATTCCTCTTCTCTTATATTACAAACTTAATTTATCTGGTGGAACCAGCTAGCCTAATAAGTTGCAGTCTGAGAATCTTACTTATTTTCTTTTTCTTTTTCTTCTTTTTTCGTTGGCATTTAATTCATCAAGAAAAAAATCCAGGGGTATCAAATGGGAAATTGGGGTCGATGTCGACAGAATCAAGTGAGAAATCCATGTCTGGAATCGGAGAATTGGTGGCCGAAGTGTTGGCTGAGATAATCTCAGTAAGATCAGATTCCGAACGATGCACGTATTGAAGCCCGGCAGAGTTGTTCATCTGGAACGGTGCGTAGTAACCCGATTCAGGTGTGGCCGGAGACACGAAGGACCGGGAGAAACTCCCCATGAAAGTTTCACTCTCCAGCACCAAAGGGCTAAAGCCATCTTCACCATTCAAGCCTCCATATTGACTCGAAGGGAAAGTGAATGCACTCTCTCCCAACTCTGTGACAACCCTCAAGTTGGATGGCAACTTGTGGCTGCAATGACCAAACTGTTGCTGTTGAGGAATAATAGAATTGTGATTGTTGGGTTTTTGGTCATGATTTTGTGGTGATGTTGGTGGCTGAACAGAGTTGCTGGCTTGAGAACAAGTGTGAGTTCCTCTGTATGTGATCTCAAACAAGTAAGGGTCTTCATCTGATCTTTGCACTTGCTTTGTAGCCCAACAACTCTGGGTGTTGCGAAAAGTGCATCTGTAATAGCTTCTGCATAAAGGATAACAACTCGTATTAGAATTCTCCGAAATGGGATTTTCGTTTTCTACCACAAAATACTGCCCACTACTGCTAAGCATTATAATTAATAGAAGTTAGACCATATTTATAGGACCCATGTTACGGGATTCATTTTCTTTTAGTGTGCGGTGTTCAGTGTCATCATTTTTCTACTGTTAACAGTGGCGGTTCACTTTGTCCATGTGGATATGTGGTATCTTTTAAGTGGGAAAATAGATGAGGACAAGGACTTTTTACCTAGGATATTTGGCTCCTAGGATATCTTTTTGGCCATACTTTCTCCAGCTATAGCCGTCATCCTGAGGTCCTTCAAGCCCATTCTCAGAGCTAACTCTTACTTGGTCAGTCCATCTTGGCAATACCTTTCTGCAGGACAAAATTTCAAACATTGTCAGACTTTAAAAAATAAAATAATAATAATAATAATAATAAAAAAACCAATTCCTTCTTTAGTCAAGAGCAACATGGTCCAACTCAATTCACCTCTTCTTTGAGCCATCTCTGATGAGGTCCTGGTCATCGCTCCGAGGACTTTCGTTGACCGACATCGGGGACTCCGGCACCGGTAAGTTGGTGGCCACCCCAAGAGCCTGCGGCTGCTGCTGCCCCATTGAGCCACCCCATTTGAGAATCAAAAGAGCTTTCTCATAGGAAGACAATATCCTCTGCACTAAGAATTCCCTTGTCTCAGCTGAAGACTTTACACCCAGATTTTGCCTCAACTGTTTTGCCAATTCCATCCCTTGAATTAGCTCACCAATTAGTGTCTTTTGCTCCCAACTGCAACTACCCTCCATTGTTTTTTTTTTTTATCAATTACGCGCACTAAGAGTTCACTAGAGACTTCAAAACAATATAGTTGGTTTCTTTTTCTTTTCTTTCTTTTTTTTTTTTTTTTTGGTAGCTCTTACTTCATTGATGCTAAAACAACCACCTTAATTCTATTCTAGAGTGGAGATTTGGTCATGAACAAAGCAGCAATGTCTTTGAAGAGTAATGATAAGCAAAAAACATGGAAGTTTAGATATGAAAAGTGGTGTTCTTCGTAGGAGTTTTTGTAGAGAAAAGTACTGCAAAGAAAATAGATGTTGTTAGATTCTTGGAGCCGAGAGATTGTAAAGATGTTGTATTTAAAGGGGTCGGTTTTGGATTCTATATTAAGGGGGTTCTTTTTGGAGGTAGAAAGTCTGAAGTTTGACTGAGAAACCGAGTTTTTCAGCTCTGACTGGTCTTTGGTATTAGTGAGAGAGAGTGTGTGTTAGAGAGAGAGAGAGGGAGTCTAAGCTGACCAATTCTACGTGGGCAATTTACTTCCAAAAGGTTTTTTTCTATTCTTCTGTGATTTGTCGTTTGTGGGCATTACCTAAGAATTTTCAAACCTCAATTCCGCGTGGCTGCTTGGTTGTTGTTTGCCATCATTCCATGAAGTAGAAGTGAAAATGAGAATAAAAAAAAGTGCTGACTTCCACACACACACACACACAAAAAAAAAAAAAAAAAAAAACTGACTCTCAAATTCTAATGCTCTAGACAATCTGCCCCCCACTCTTGGCAGCAGCACATGCCAAGGTTTATTAGTCATCTTGTGAATTATTTTCACTCTTGTCAAAGCTAGAATATATGTTTTGCTTGTCTACTGGGCACGCTTGGTAGCCTACTACTAGCCTACTTCAATCCTTAGCATAGCTCAAATGAAAAATGTTGCGTTAAATACTATCACTAATATAAAATAGATCTCGAATTTCATATTACGGGATCTACTTTTTATTATTGCTTTACAAGATTATAACACTTTTTTTTTTTTTGAATTGTAGTAAATAGCAATTTTTTAAAATAGTTATAACAAATGACAGCGTTTGAAATTTAGAAATAAGAAATTGCGGTTAGTTGTAATATTTGTACTTTATTAGAAAAAATTAATAATTGCAACAAATAACATTTATTAAACACATGAGAAGAAATAGTGACCACGATGGTGGGACAGTTTTGAAGAGAAGAAGAAGATGCGTGGGGGCAATTTGAGAGTTTCTAAATTTTTATATAAAATATACTATTAATTTATGTCTCTGACATTTATGCTATTAATTTTTGAATGATTTATATCGTCTTATTTTAACAATTCAATAGCTGAAAACTAGGATGCATATAGATATTAAATTATGTGATTAGACGAGTGAGGGCAACCCAATTAATCATAAATTCTTTCACCCCAATCATAAATTAAGAGTTCAAGTCACTTTGAGCCGCACTTAAAAGTGGTGGCATACCGTCCTCTCCTTAAAAAAAAAAAAAAAAAAAAAAAACTGTGATTTGCTATCTTTTTTTGTAAAAGCCTCTCAATTTTTCTTTGCCCTAGTAATACATCTTGAATTAAACCGTGTGGAAGAAGTTGGTTCTCAAACAAGTGAATTTTTCTTTTTAACCCTTTTCCCCTTAATCTTTTTAGTCTTTGAATTAGGAGGCGTTTGACCTTCTCAACTTGCAAAGACAAAATATCTGTCGTGTTAAAATATCATCAATATTTTTGGATTAACCCAAAATAGAAGCATATCCAATCAATTCTGTGGTTCTCAGAGTGTGATGCAAAAATAATTTGATGGTAATAACAGGAATGCATGGCGTTGGACTAAATAACATGAAAGCATTGAATGAAGGGGAAAAAACGAATAGTTGGTTTTCTGCTGCGCCATTGTCATTGTACCACATTAAAGACCTTTTTATTTTTGTTATTTTGTTATATATATCAGTTTACCAATCTATCCCAAAAAGCTTAAGCTGTTAGGAGGTGGGCCAACAATAGTTTTTATACTTTAACACTCCCCCTCACGTGTGGGTAAATTAATTGAAAACCCCAACACGTGAATATTTAAGCCCGAGATATATTAAAAACCTAACACATGACAATTTTAAATGGGGATAAAGAGTGCAATTACGAGAGTTTGAACTCAGGACCTCCCGCTCTGATACCATGTTAGTTTACCAATCCATCCCAAAAGCTTAAGCTGTTAGGAGGTGGGCCAACAATAGTTTTATACTTTAACAATATGAAATGAAGTTCCTTTTTGGTGATAAAGATTAAATTGATAAATCTAATATTATGTATGTTAGGCTCAAAATCAGTACCACGATCATCACCGTATACGTGGACAACATTTAGAGAAATAGGTCAACTTTAATCGACTGAAATCAACTGGAGACCAGATCGACTCGAGATGAAGGAAGATGACTGACGATAGGAAGAGTGTAGGGACCACAGCTAATATTTCAAGAAATGAAATTCTTTGGAGGCCACAAAGATTATCTTAACCAAATCCTACATTAAAGGCACGAATCTAACAATATAGAAGAGGAATGATACTAGAGAGCAAATATGGAAAGAAGGAAAGGGAAACTCAACTAAGGAAAAGATATACTATCCAACCTAAGAGAAAAGGAAAGTAGAAGACCTTCTATAAATAAGGGATGAAGATCACGAATTAGATATCTTGGAACCCTCACATCACGCCTCGACTCTCTCTGTCTAGATTCTCTCTCTAAAATCCCTCCTCCATCTTCTTCTTTCTTTATTCTCTATTGTAATTGTACTTTTTACAAGAGATAGTGAAACCCCCGGAGCTCTACAGTGGACGTACCCTGTATTATCAAGAGAATCACTATAAATTCGTGTATTCATTTACTTTTTCGCATTTTACGTTTTCGTTCTAACGTTCTATCGACTCGAATTGATTCACCAACAAAATCGACTCTCTAGAGCGGCCAATAGAGATACAAATTTAATTGTAGAATCTGACCTCTACAATATATATACAAGATATTTTTCTTCACCATTTTGAACTTGTAATTTCTGCCTTTTGAATGTGGACTGAGTCCAAATTATTTTTCTTACGTCTATGTTAAATTAGGACTGTAATGCTTCTGACTTTTCTACATCTTTTTAAGATGATATGGTTGTAGGGCAAAATCAATGACAGTATAATAAATGCCAAAATAAATATGTCGGTTATTCTTTGCCTTAATAAAAGTTTTGACTAGTTTTAGACTAGTTAGTTTGTTAAACTTAGTTAAAATGAATGAAATATTCATTTTCTATTCCTTTATTCTTTTCCCGTAATAACTATCGTTTTGCGTAGGATGTTTGGTAGAGGGATTCGTTTCCTGATTTGAATCATGATTCGTGGTTCGCTACAGTATTTTCTCTCACAAAAAATTCACGTGTAAATCGAAAATGGTTCGAATCACATGGTTTGAATCCTCCAACCAAACGTAAGAAATTTTTTATATTATCAAATAATACTTAGTGAGTCTAGAGTTAGATATGTGAATTTGTAATTAATTGAAATTACGATGTAAATGACTATATCTTCAGTTTGGTTTGACATTTTCAAACCTTATATATTTATACTTTAATATTTTGTGTTTATTACATCCAGTACCTCAATTTCTTTTCAAACTTCTAGAAAAATACATGGAATGTTTTTTCTTACGCGGGCAAGGCCAATACAACCTCCTTTCAAAATAAATAAATAAATAAATAAGCCAATACAACCAAGTATTTAGAGAACGTGTGGATATATATATATATATATATATAGATATATGTTTTAATAATCATAGGGGCGGGTCTCATTATATATAATATATATTCCCGGCTTGAAACAGTAATATTGCCAAGGGACTTTACTAATTGAACCTAATAGCCTACCATATACCATCAAATTTCAATACGCAAATTAATTATTATTGGTAGATTCTTAATTTTGTTGAATTTAATAATGGGATACTTTATCAGAACGGATTCACACGGATGTAATATTTTTTTTTATTTAAATATAATATTCCTATACAAGTGTAATTTGATTTTACATTGTTAATAGCAAGTATTTTATAACACGAGCTACTTTATAAAAGAAATAAAAAAAATAAAACCTTTGACTGCTTTATTATCTTCTAATAGCCTGTGCCACGTTTTGTGGGGTAAGCAAAGGGGTCTCGTTCCATCGTGTGGAGTCCCCTTTTATCCACACCACCTTATTTATTTATTCAACAATCTTTTCTTTTTTAGTCAATGATCTCTAGAACAAGAAATCAGCATCAGAAATAATAATAAATATTAAGAACGAAAGGGATGACCCTTGCGACTGGCAAATTGACTATGCTCCAATGATGGTTACATTACATCAGTTTCTTCGAATTTTTTAATGAGTTCCCACGTACTCTAATCCCCCTTTTTTTTTTTTTTTTGAGAGTTAAATTAAAGATATTATTTTACTTCCCATTATTGTTTATGTCTTTTCTTCTTTACCCGTTTGAAGCAAAAGTGGAAAAAGAAGTGATATACCAATTAATTATGAGGGAATATATATGAGAAATTTTTTGTTGTAATACAGGGAAAAAAAAAGAGTCCATATTAATAGTAATTATTTTTAAAGCCATCGCATTTTAATGAAATTTTGCATATTATTTGATATGAAAATTGTATCCGTAAACCATTTGTAGCTATTTTTTTTATTTATCATGTGATACGAGTGGCCTGTAGTTGCGGTACCTAAGTATAATCTAACAAAAAAATTTCAGCAAACCAAATAATAATAATAATAATAATAAAACAACGAAACAAAACAAAACAAAAAAAGGAAAAAAAATTCAATTGATCGAGAAAAAAAATCAATATGTAAATAAGATCACACTTGGGCATAATTGAAAGCCTGATCATGCGGCCAAACTCTAGTTTATTTTATATCATTTCACTACGCAAGTCTTCATCCTAATATTGCTTAACTATATATTACCACAATAAAGAGAGAAATGTGAGTCTAAGGAACTAATAATTAAGCATTTTTAAAGACCGAGCAGAACAAAAAAGTCTTATCATTTTTATTTGAATGATGAGAGAAAATAACTGATTAATGAAGAAGTCATTCGAGAAGAATCAGAACCTTTTCTTGGCGAAACCAGAACCTTTTCGAGGATAACTGATTATTTTAAAAAAAAAATAATAATCAAGTCATTGTAGGTATAATTTTAGTTGCGGGCTTCATTCTCCTCTCTTTTCTTGGCAAAGGCTTCATTATGTCTCATTAACCAGAACCTTTCTATTTCTTCTGCTTTACGACCTGGAATAATCCGACCAGCTATCAAATTCCACCTACATATGTGTAGTTCGTGGGGTCATATTAATGATTGTCTTTTCTTGGCAAAGGCTTCATTATGTCTCATTAAACACACATAAAAACGCCATCAGTCCTGCCCAATACGCTTGTTCAGTCATGGAACCTCATGGCTTGCCCAATCATGAGACCCGCGGCTTGAGTAGTTCGTGGGGTCATATTAATGATTTCAAAATGTTAATGAATGATTTCTTAAGCAAAGAGATATTGTGAACTGGTAATAGAGTCTATTGCTGTAAGCCTAGATAGGATGCGGAGAGTGCATCCTCGAGGGCAGAACCCGAAACTTGGTCCGGGTAGGCAATGCACTTGATTAGATAAGTAATTTGTACTAATTACTTGCTGAAGCCTGTAAAACGGTTATTTACAGTTACATTTCCTTTGAGAAAAAAGATGTGAGGTTCCGGCTGTTCTGTCGGGACTGAATGTCTTATTTTATTTACTTATTCATTTATGTATTCCCTCGCACATTTATTATTCATTTATTTATAACGTTTATTTCAAATTATATCCTACTGGGCCTTTCGCTCACGTTTTATATTTTAAATATATTAAACCCCTCCCAGAAGATTTTAGGAGTGATGCACAGTAACTGGATATTTGCTACGGAGTAACTGAGTTGTGCTGCTGTTGGAATCAAGTGAGGATTGTGGTCATCCTCGGGTATAAATGTAAGGAACTGAGAATTCTGTAAACTTACGTAATATTTGGATTAACTAGACTGTGGTTGATGTCTGTTGTAATGATTATTTACATGAGCATGTATGTACGATACTATATGTCCTGTGGGGGGGAGCCCTGTGTGCCAGAGGCTCCGGAATTCTATAATTTAATTATATTTTAATGCAGTTAAGTGTGGGGCCCGGTTTGGAGCCTGCTTTATTAATCCCAAATCGAGCTCCACATCACCCACCCCGTTTAGGGCGTGACAGTTAATCACTTGCAATATATATATATATATATATACTTACTTATTATCATGGTGTATTAATTTCAATGAAAGGTCATGAGGTAGCCGTCAATAATAATGTGATATACTTTGGTGCTGTGGTATATATTGGAACTGCCATAAATCATGTTGACCATCCAATTAAAGGCGATATAAACATAATAGAGCAAACATCTTTTTATAGAAATCAAAGGATATTGGGCATAACTCAACCTAACAAGACCGACTTGTTAGGGGAAGATTACCCTCACCTTATTAAGTGGATCATGCCAATATCTCCAGCCAATGTGGGATTCTAATACGCTCCTTCACGCACAACGTGGATGATGAGTGAGTTTTACTCGCTCATTTAGTATCATTTTATACTTAATATCTAGTTGGTTTCGAGGTTTTTGTTAGTTTTTATGTGTGTTTTCGTTCTTTGTTTTAAGGATAGGTGGAAGTCTATGATTTGGAAGGTTTTGGACAAATTTCGGTAGAAAAAGAGAGCAATCATAGCGCTTAGGCGCCAATCTATAGCGTCTTGGTGCTGAGTTTTATGAAATAAGCGTATTGGGCAGGACTGATGGCGTTTTGGCGCTAGTTTGCAGCGCTGCGGCGTTAAAATCCGGCAAAAATTGTGCACCGGGCAGAATGGACAGCGCTTAGGCGCCCATTACAGCGCCGCAGCGCCCAGGAATTTTATATAGCAGCGCCGCAGCGCTAGAAACACAGCGCCGCGGCGCTACGATACGAAAAAATACGCGTTTTGAAGGCCCATCGCGAGAAAACTTACCCTTTTGACCCTAAGGCTCTGAAACATATAAATAGATGATTCTAGGGCAATTAGAGAGACTTTTAGACTGTGGAATGACGGCTGGCTTTTGAGAGAGTATTCAAGAGAAGAAAAGGAGAATTGGGACGGAGAAGAAGAACGGCTCAAATCCGGAGACGGCTACGCTTCAATTCAACTCCAAACTAGTTCTTTTCTTTCATTTCCAATGATTAAGACTTTGTTTAGGAATTTATTTTGTTTAGAGATGAACTAATTCCTTTTTCTAAGGCTACGATGTAGCCAAATTATGAATGTTCGAATTCTCAATCTTCTTTTTAAGTAATTGATGTTTAATCCATATATGCTGAGTATTTCAATTTATTCTTAATGCTTGTGATTGTTTGGCCAACTATTACATGATTTTGTATTTGATTTGAGACTGAGAGGTGATAATTGAATAAGCTCTTAATTGAAATACCATGAGTTGTTCATAGGATAAAGATATCTATGATACTTGTGCAGTTCTTTTGAGTTTCTTACACTTAATGATTTTCAACAGGTTTAGAAGTCTGACAGAGATGTAGATTTTGCTTGTTGGATTAATATTATTGTTGCTTGAGAAAGAATAATAATTGCTTTAGAGAAATTGCTGTCGGTATAGGATTGAATGTTAATTTTCTTGAATTATGAGAATTTGAACATGATTAATTTGGTGAAATCGGAAACCCTAGAATCTTAATCTATTGAATATTCACCCATTGCTTAGCATTGTTTAATTTATTTAATTGTTTTAGTTTTGCTTTACTTAATTTTATAAACTCTCTTTTCAAGTATCCAAATAAAATTATGGTTAATACAATTTCGGTAATTAGTAAACAACAATCCTCGTGGGACGATATTCTTATTCACTATTATATTACTTGATTGCGATAGCGTATACTTGCTGTTATTTATTTTATTGTTCTTGTTTTGTGCTCTGCAGGAATTCACTCTACGTGCATGCGAAAGTTTGGGAGCAGTATTCTAGTTCCTCTTGATTCAGAAATTGAGCGTACTTGTCGAATAAATAGAAAAGAGAAGAGAGAAACTGTCATTCTGTTGCAAGAAACTATGGCTGATCCTGAAGGGGCAATAAATGAGAACCACAACAACATACCACTGAACAATCCACCGGTGGTCAATCAGCCAATGGCTTTGCGAGATTATGCATTGCCACCAACTGGTGTTCAATCAGTGATAAGGAGGCCGGCTATTCAGGCGAATAATTTTGAATTGAAGCCGGTAATGTTGCAGATGATTCAAGCGATCCAATTTAATGGATTGCCGAATGAAGATCCTAATGCTCACATCACAAATTTTCTGGAGATTTGCGATACTGTCAAATACAATGGAGTCAATGATGAAGCTCTTCGCCTTCGTTTGTTTCCTTTCTCTTTGAGAGATAAAGCAAAAAATTGGTTGAACTTACTGCCGCCAAATTCGATTACTAGTTGGGAAGACTTAGTTCAGAAGTTCCTTTCTAAGTTTTTCCCACTGGCTAAAACAGCGAAGATGCGCATCGAGATCAATAATTTTGCTCAATATGAAGGTGAAACTCTATATGAAGCATGGGAGAGATACAAGGAGTTGCTGAGAAGATGTCCTCATCATGGTCTACCTAAATGGATGCAAGTCCATAATTTTTATAACAGATTGAGTGGCACTACAAGAACTCTAATTAATGCATCTGCAGGAGGAGTGTTAATGAAGAAAACTGAAGATGAGGCATATGAGTTGCTAGAAGATATGGCAACCAATAATTACCAGTGGCCTAGTGAAAGAAGCTTACTAAAGAAGACAACCGGACTACATGAAGTTGATGCCATCACTAATTTGACTGCCCAAATTGCTTCTCTGTCCAAACAATTACAGAGTACTCAATTGACAGCTAATGCCATCCAAACATCCTCTCCAGTGTGTGAGTTTTGCAGTGGATCTCACCAAAGTTCTGAGTGTCAAGCGGACAACCCATTTGTACAGGCACAAATGGAGCAGGCTCAATACGTGGGGAATTACACTAGGCAGCAGAACAATCCGTACTCTAACAGGTTTAATCAAGGATGGCGTAATCACCCAAACTTGTCTTGGAGAAACAATCAAAATGTGTTGCAGCCCAAACAGAGCAACCCGCCACAAGAGAAGAAGGTGAATTTGGAAGAGGCCATGGCTCAATTGGCTACTTCTCACACGCAATTCATGAATGAAACCAGGACAAATTTCCAGAATCAATCGGCTCAGATCAGAAGTTTAGAGATACAAATCAGTCAAATGGCTAACATGTTTTCTGAGAGGCAACAGGGAAATTTGCCTAGCACTTCTGAAGTGAATCCAAAAAGAGATGGAAAAGAGTATTGCAAAGCAGTTACCTTGAGAAGTGGTAAAGAATTAGAAGCTCCAGTGAGAATTGAAAAGCTTGACAAATATATAAAAAGGGTGTCATCTCAAACACAAGAGGCTACAAAAAAGGATATTGAAGTTAAGGCAGAAAATCAAGCACAACCTCCTCAAGAACCATCTC
>NW_010364457.1:10120-16226 GCF_000414095.1 Morus notabilis | reverse complement strand
TGCAGATTTCATAGTTCTTGACATGGAGGAAGATAAAGAAATACCTATCATACTAGGAAGACCATTTCTAGCAACAGGGAGAGCACTCATTGATGTTCAAAAGGGTGAACTGCGCCTTCGGGTACAAGAAGAAGAGGTAATTTTCAATGTCTTCAATGCTATAAAATACCCAGAAGCGAGTGATAGTTGCTTTCGAATCGATGAAGTGGAAGCTATAGTGTCTAACCATGTGGATCAATCAGATCCCTTGGAGGCTAGCTTATTGCAAAGTGATTCTTCGATCATGGAGGATGAAGAGGTGATAGAGTATTTACGGTGGATGGATTCCTTTGAGCCAAATAGAAGGAAATACTTTGAAGCTCTGGGACAAAGCTCCTCACGTCCTATGCCATCAATTGAAAAGCCGTCGAATCTCGAACTAAAACCATTACCGGCACATCTTCGTTATGCATATCTTGGTGAATCATCAACTTTACCGGTAATCATTTCCTCGATACTCTCTCTTAAAGAAGAAGATAAGTTATTAAGAGTGCTGAGGGACCATAAGTCTGCAATTGGGTGGTCTTTGGCAGATATTAAGGGAATTCGCCCTTCTATGTGTATGCATCGCATTTTGTTAGAAGACAACATCAAACCATCAGTGGAAGCACAACGAAGACTTAATCCAACCATGAAAGAGGTGGTGCGAAAAGAAGTGTTAAAATGGTTAGATGCAGGAGTGATTTACCCAATCTCAGATAGCTCATGGGTGAGTCCAGTGCAAGTAGTCCCCAAAAAGGGAGGAATGACGGTGGTGAAGAATGAAAATAACGAGCTTATCCCTACAAGAACTGTTACAGGATGGAGAATCTGCATTGATTACAGGAAGTTAAATAAAGCCACACGAAAGGATCATTTTCCGCTACCTTTTATTGATCAGATGCTAGATCGGTTAGCGGGCCATGAGTACTACTGTTTTCTAGACGGTTCTTCTGGATACAATCAAATAGCCATACACTAGAGGACCAAGAGAAGACTACATTTACATGTCCCTATGGCACTTTTGCTTTTCGAAGAATGCCATTTGGATTATGCAACGCTCCTGGCACTTTTCAAAGGTGTATGATGGCTATTTTCTCAGACATGGTGGAGCGGATAATTGAGGTATTTATGGATGACTTTTCTGTCATTGAAAATTCATTTGATAATTGCCTTGACAATCTTAAACAGGTGCTAATCCGATGTGAAGAAACTAACTTAGTTTTAAATTGGGAGAAATGTCATTTTATGGTGCGTGAAGGCATAGTTTTGGGCCACCGAATTTCTTCCAAAGGCATTGAGGTTGATCGAGCTAAAATCGAGACAATAGAAAAGTTACCACCACCAACATCAGTAAAAGGGATAAGGAGTTTTTTGGGTCATGTGGGCTTCTACAGAAGATTTATCAAGGACTTTTCTAAGATCTCCAAGCCACTCTCAAGTCTCCTGATGCAAGGTACTTCTTTTGTTTTCAGTGAAGAGTGTCAACAGGCCTTCTCTAATCTCAAAGAGAAACTCGTGTCTACACCTATTGTTGTAACTCCAGATTGGGAGTTGCCATTTGAATTGATGTGCGATGCGAGTGATTATGCGGTAGGAGCTGTTCTTGGGCAACGCAAGAATAAGGTGTTTCATGCTATCAACTACGCCAGTCGCACTCTTAATGATGCCCAACTTAATTATGCAACCACAGAGAAGGAGTTATTGGCAATTGTGTTCGCTTTCGACAAGTTTTGACCTTATTTAATCGGCAATAAGGTAATTGTTTTCACAGATCATTCTGCAATTAAGTACCTTATGACCAAGAAGGATGCTAAACCGAGACTCATCCGTTGGGTACTGTTATTACAAGAATTTGACTTGGAGATAAGAGATAAAAAAGGAATAGAAAATCTCGTGGCGGATCACCTCTCTAGACTTGAATTACCGAAGGAAGAAGAAGTAAAAAAGCCTCCAATTGATGATAAATTTCCTGATGAACAACTATTCACAATTTCCTCTACAAAGTTGCTTCCTTGGTATGCCGATATTGTGAACTACCTTGCAGCCAAAATTGTACCTCCGGAGTTTTCTTATCAACAAAAGAAGAAGTTCTTCTCTAATGTCAAGCATTATTATTGGGAGGAATCGGTGCTTTATAAGCATTACGCAGATCAAATTATTCGGAGATGTGTCCCGGAAGAAGAGATGGAGGATATCCTAAGGCATTGCCATACACTTGAGTGTGGAGGCCATTTCGGGGGAAATCGAACTGCCGCTAAAGTTCTCCAATCGGGATTCTATTGGCCAAGCTTGTTCAAGGATGCTTATGCTTTCGTGACGGCATGTGATAGATGCCAACGAACGGGGAATATTTCTAGGAGGAATGAAATGCCACTGCAAACTATCCTAGAAGTGGAGTTATTCGACGTATGGGGAATTGACTTTATGGGCCCGTTTCCATCATCTTATAACAACAAGTATATTCTTTTAGCAGTGGATTATGTTTCCAAATGGGTGGAGGCATCGGCAACTCCAACAAATGATGGCAAGGTGGTGCTGAATTTTCTCCGGAAAAATATTTTCACTCGATTCGGGACTCCAAGGGCTATAATTAGTGATGAGGGATCTCACTTCTGCAACAAACTATTTGAAGCTCTATTGGCGAAATATGGAGTCAAACATCGAACTGCGCTAGCATATCACCCTTAAACGAATGGCCAAGCCGAGATATCAAATAGAGAGGTGAAGCTAATTCTAGAGAAGACTGTTCAAAGATCCAGGAAGGATTGGGCAAGGAAGCTTGATGACGCACTCTGGGCTTATCGGACGGCATTCAAAACGCCAATAGGGATGTCTCCCTATAGGTTAGTTTATGGAAAAGCATGTCACCTTCCAGTCGAATTGGAGCATAAAGCATATTGGGCCATGAAGCAGTTGAATCTGGACATGCATGCGGCTGGTGAAAAGAGACTTCTGCAGATTAACGAGATGGAGGAGTTCCGAAATGATGCATATGAGAATGCCAAGATTTACAAGGAGCGAACAAAGGCTTGGCATGACAAGCACATTTCAAGACGAGAGTTCAAGCCGGGCCAACAAGTGTTGCTATATAATTCAAGGCTGCGCTTATTTCCAGGAAAGCTCAAGTCTCGATGGTCAGGGCCATTTACAGTGATGAGAGTATTTCCCTATGGAGCAGTTGAAGTCACTCATGATGAAAAGGGAACGTTCAAGGTCAACGGACAACGTTTGAAGCAATATATAAATGGTGGCTTTGATCAAAAGAAGACCAACATTCTCTTGAACTCACCATGAGAAGCAAGACGTCGGGCTGATGACATTAAACCAAGCGCTTCTTGGGAGGCAACCCGAGCCTTCTAACATATGTTATTTATTTATTTATTTTTATTTATTATCACTATTTTCATTATTTTAGTTGCTTATTGGGTGTTAAATTGATTGATAGGTTAATGACCAAGTTTGGGGGTTGCTCTAAGGATTTACAATTGAAATGAAGCTCAAGAAGGAATGAAAGCACGAATTTGGCAGCAGCAGTGGCGTTTGGGCGCCCATCTGAGCGTTTTGGCGCCAAAATAGAGTGTTTCACTTAAAAGAGACAGAGCCCACAGCACCTTGGCGCTATGTTTGAGCGCCTAGGATGCCTTTGCACTTGATTTTTTGCAGCATTTTTAAGTCATTTTCTAGCAACAGTTGATAGACAGTTTGTTTCCAATGGGATAAGTTCATATTCAGTGGAAATCCCAACTTGCTAGCCACAAACTTTCTCCATTTTCTCTGGTTTTGGAACAGCTGATTCCATTCCAATTTTCCCAGCTGGGTTACTTGAAAACCTTCTCTCCGTTTTTGTCTCTTTTTCCGCTTGCAAATTAAATAACATCCGTGCCATATGGCCCACAACCAAAACGGAAAGTATCTCTCATAAGATTAACAAGCGCACCACCACAACACAAAAAAAAAAAAAAAAAAAAAACAGAAGAGGCAGCGCCGCAGCGCTGATAAGCAGCGCCACGTCGGGAGGGCACATTTAAAACACGCCCATAACACTCATTTTCTTTCATAACCCTTCCAAAACTCAGGCCAAAACACAAACCACCATCCCTAAAACACCACCCTCACTCCGAAATTTCTTCCAACATTCTCAAATCCACCTGTAGCTGCTCTCCCTTTGATCCATTCTCATTGAATCCAAGAACTACACGAGCTAGGATAAGCACAAACTGTGGGGTCTTGAATGTCGGGGTGGTCCTTCATCCGAAGAAAGGTTAGTTCTTGTTTCCCTGTGTCATTTTGAGAATTGGTAGTTGAATTGATATGGAATGAGGTGATTATCTAAGAATGTTAAAAAAAATTTGGGGGAAGTGAGGTGTTCTAGCAAAAGAAACGTGAGATTTGCTATCTTGCACGCTAGGTGTTTGTCAAAAGTCCTGAGAGGACGTTCTTTTTAGTGTTTTTGGGTGTGACTTCGAAAGATGGACGTTAGTCTGGACGTGGTTCGTAGCTGGCATATACGTACCTAATTATCATGGCTTCCAAGTGTTTGCGCACTTCAAATCCAGAAGCTTCATCTTCGAAGAAGGAAAAATTTGATAAAGTCAAATTTATAAGTTTTGAAGCGTCCGAGAGGTATAAGCAATCCGTGGTAACAAAAAAATTGTGTTCCAGAGAGAGGGATTAACTGCCCCAGTACGCTTATGAATGAGCACATCGAGGGCCGAAATTGGCAAGAGTTTGTAAAGCAACCGAAGGCAGCACTAGTTCCAGTAGTTCGAGAATTCTATGCCAATGCGAAGGAACATAGAAACAAGAGAGTATATGTTCGCGGTAAATGGGTGTCCTTCGATAGTGCGACTATCAACAGGTACTATAAACTGCCCGATATAGAGGATGATGAGTACACTCAATATCGACAGGAACCGGACACGGAAGAAATTATTCGGTACTTGACAAGTTCGCGTGTAAGTTGGAAGACATCTACCACAGATGTTATCAACTTCCCTTCATCCGGGCTAGCCCATGAGACAAAGGCATGGCACTATTTTATATCTGCCAAATTACTTCTGAGCAATAATGTTTCTGAGGTGACAAAGGAGCGTGCGATTTTAAATTATGCTATTTTTATGGACTTTAGCATAGATGTGGGGAAGATCATTGAGAAGTCCATTCTTGATATGATCTAAGGGAAAACAACAGGGGGACTTGGACATCCATCATTGATTTATGATTTGTGTTACCAAGTCGGAATTCCAACGACCCCAGATGAAGAAATTCAGCACCCAAAGGCGGTCATAACTCGGAAGAAAATGGAGGGGTACAAGTCTAATGAGCAAAGACTCACTATAGCTCCAACTGCACCACAATAGGGCCCTAGTTCTTCTGGACGACCGAATAATTCGCCAACGGAACTGAATGAGCTGAGGCATTGCGTAGACCAATTGCAACTCATGGCGCAAGAACAACAACAGTGGCGGGAGAAAGTTGATCAACATTTGGGCCAAATTCAATATAATCAAGATCAAATTGCTGCAAGACAAGATGTGCAGTTTAATTACCTGGCACAGTTTACTACAAGTTTGGGGGAAATGTTTTCCAATTGTGCACTTAACTCGGGACCTGATGGGATTGTCTTTCCTCAACCTCCAACTCTGCCGCCATACACTCCAGCCAGACGCCACCGTCCTCCCCCCGCACGTTCTGCACCTCCTCCTGATGACAATGAAGACCCTGACTGATAACTACTCAGGAAAGTCCTCTAAACTCTCTTGCTTTACTTTTTCATTGAGGACAATGTCAGTTTTAAGTTTGGGGGAGTTAACTATCTTATTTTATGTTATTTTATTCAGTTTATTCAAAAAAAAAAAAAAAACTTGAGCGTTGTTTCGGCTTGTTTCGCCCCGGCCAATGATGAGACAATGCTTGAACTTAACTATGGCTTCTGGGAGACAATGAATAATTTGATTATTTGTGTGCTTGACTTGTTTGTTGGTTTTACTCTACTTATGATTTCCTTACATTGTTGAGCACATAATTAAGAACACTTGACCATGTTGTGAACTTAGAGAAAGTTTATGTGATTTTCATGTTTCTG
>NW_010364457.1:8575-9812 GCF_000414095.1 Morus notabilis | reverse complement strand
CTTACCCTGTTATAATAATATCCCTAGTCACCTCTTTGAGCCTGTTTAAACTTCTCTTTGTCATCCACATTATAAGCCTAGCCTTTAAATAAATCCTATCATTCACCCTTTCCTTTGAGCTTGTTGATTATTCTAGGATGCACGTTGAGTTGTGTTTGGAATTGGGAGGTGTATGGATATTTTCTATATTCTGTTTGTTGTCTCCAATGGAATTTTGTATCTATCGTTTAATGCAAAAAAAAAAATGAAAAAAAAAGAGAAAGAAATAAAGAGTGGAGACAAGAATGTTGATGGCAAATGGCAGATATATTTGAGATATTAAGTTAGAAGTTCTACAAGAGGATCCTAGAGTAATTGATGAGTTTAGGGAATTCAGAGCCTCATTGATATCCGTTTATCCTACCTTAATCCCTAGCCATTCAATTCAAGCTTAATAAAGTCCTATTGATCCTTGGTGGTTTGTTGACCGACATTAGTGGAGAGTGATAAGAAAAGTAAGCCTATGGAGTTTAAAAAAATCATAGATCTACCTTGATTCACTTAATTGCATAAACTCATCTAAGTTACATTTGGATGTGTAATTGATTATTCACACACACACATAAGGAGTCTTAGGGGGGGTTGAGATTAGCATTCGAGTTGAAATTCTAAACTTTCAAAAAGTTTAAAGTCTTTCTTGAGCTGTAACTTATGTGAGATCTCTGAGGCATTTTTTTTGTGAAACAACACCGGATCAATACTCAAGCAAGGTTCCATTTATTTATGTTTCGTATTATTCGTGTTTTCATTTCTTTTTAGTTTTCTTTCTTTCATTTTTTGTTTTGCTCGAGGACTAGCAAAATATTAAGTTTGGGGGTATTTGATGAGTGAGTTTTACTCGCTCATTTTAGTATCATTTTATACTTAATATCTAGTTGGTTTCGAGGTTTTTGTTAGTTTTTATGTGTGTTTTCGTTCTTTGTTTTAAGGATAGGTGGAAGTCTATGATTTGGAAGGTTTTGGACAAATTTCGGTGGAAAAAGAGAGCAATCATAGCGCTTAGGCGCCAATCTATAGCGTCTTGGCACTGAGTTTTATGAAATAAGCGTATTGGGCAGGACTGATGGCGTTTTGGCGCTAGTTTGCAGCGCTGCGGCGCTAAAATCCGGCAAAAATTGTGCACCGGGCAGAATGGGCAGCGCTTAGGCGCCCATTACAGCGCCGCAGCGTCCAGGAATTTGACACAGTAGCGCCGCAG
>NW_010364457.1:0-8455 GCF_000414095.1 Morus notabilis | reverse complement strand
TTTTCTTTCTTTTCCAATGATTAAGACTTTGTTTAGGAATTTATTTTGTTTAGAGATTAACTAATTCCTTTTTCTAGGGCTACGATGTAGCCGGATTATGAATGTTCGAATTCTCAATCTTCTTTTTAAGTAATTGATGTTTAATCCATATATGCTGAGTATTTCAATTTATTCTTAATGCTTGTGATTGTTTGGCCAACTATTACATGATTTTGTATTTGATTTGAGACTGAGAGGTGATAATTGAATAAGCTCTTAATTGAAATACCATGAGTTGTTCATAGGATAGAGATATCTATGATGCTTGTGCAGTTCTTTTGAATTTCTTGCACTTAATGATTTTCAACAGGTTTAGAAGTCTGACAGAGATGTAGATTTTGCTTGTTGGATTAATATTATTGTTGCTTGAGAAAGAATAATAATTGCTTTAGAGAAATTGCTGTCAGTATAGGATTGAATGTTAATTTGCTTGAATTATGAGAATTTGAACATGATTAATTTGGTGAAATCGGAAACCCTAGAATTTTAATCTATTGAATATTCACCCATTGCTTAGCATTGTTTAATTTATTTAATTATTTTAGTTTTGCTTTACTTAATTTTATAAACTCTCTTTTCAAGTATCCAAATAAAATTAGGGTTAATACAATTTCAGTAATTAGTAAACAACAATCCTCGTGGGACGATATTCTTATTCACTATTATATTACTTAATTGCGATAGCGTATACTTGCGTTACGATTTTTCACAACAGTGGACTATGCCAAACCGCCGCGAATAAGTCGATATTGGAGGAACCAACATTGCAAAACTAGGCCTGCTCTGATACCATTTTATAGAAATCAAAGGATATTGGGCCTAACTCAACCTAACAAAACCGGCTTGTTAGGGGAAGATTGTCTTTACCTTATTAAGTGGATCATGCCAATATCTCCAGCTAATGTGGGATTCTAATACATCCCCTAATTTAGACGTTCAAGAACACACTAAAAAAAATTAAACATCGTTGTGTTATAGATACATAGACCGTATTAAATATTATTGTAGCTGTCTATATTTAGGGCACAAATATTCTGTAATTATTTTGTAAATCGAAGAGTTTTTTCTTAACGCCGTTTTACATTGACTAAATGACAATTATAAGTTAATAAAGAGGGGCACTTATACATATGTATACTAATTTATGTGTATATATAAATATATATATATCTATGCATTTCCTACGAAACAAATGAATTTGACAAATAATTAGTTTTAACACCAAAAGAACAAATATTATATCCTATGGCTTCTGAGTGGTGAATTGGGATTTGAGACGACAATCAGATCATGCATATGCACTACTCCTGATCAACATGTATCTGTATGTGTGCGTACAAACATATAAATATTGCATATGCATGAAAGCTTCTTCATGAAGTGGATCGATATATTATATTATATGCTATGTGCAAATAAAGAAGTGTCAAAGAATAACCATTAATCAATTATTATGTGTTGATGGTAGCAATGTTTCTGAAAAACTATCAAATTATTAATTTAACCAAAAGATGGCTTTTTTTTTTTTTTTTTTTGAAAGCGTAGGCTTTTCTTCCTAATTCCGTAATTCTTTAATTTTAATGAATATTTCAATGGCATTATTTTATGGAACATAAATAGAGAATATATATATATATATACTATATATATGGACAGTACATATAGATTGGTCAATAAAATTAAATTCATAGTTTAATTACCTGTCTCCAACACGCCTGTACATCCTATTAATAAGATCATCTTCTTGTTCAGTCATCTTTATGAACTCCCACTCAATACTGCTCACTTCTATTACCAACAAATTACAAGAAACATGATTAAGTCTAATTAATTAGCACACATATTTAAATATTATTTTTTTGATCAAGATAGCACATGTGTATATATATATATATATATATATATATAAATACAATCAGTGAATTTGTCTGAATAGTTTGTGTCACCGAAAATGAAAAATCAGGCGGGTGACAATAAAGGGCGCACAAATGTATAGATGTGAAGTGTGAACCCTTTATTCTTGGTAGCTAATAGACAGACAACATCAAGAAAATAAAATCATAACTCATGAAGAAAACTGATGAAGAATAAGTAACGTTAGAAGAGATTGGAAAAGTGAAAGAAATAACTCAAACCTTCGGAGACGTTGGATTTCGTGGCATTATTGGTCTTCGCTTGTTTACAAGGACGAAGTTTATCCATATTGATTTTCTTCCGGAAAGAAAAATTTTGGTCTTCATTATGGGAAGAAGACTATAATTAATTAGTACTACTTGGTACGTAATTATATAATACTTACCTAGAGAAAGTTAATTATAAATTAGCCTTCAATTGGACAATAAGTTGAAAGAATTAGACAGGATATATATTTTTATCCCTAGCTACAATATGGTGACGAGAGAGAGAGAGAGAGAGAGAGAGAGAGAGAGAGAGAGAGAGAGAGAGAGAGAGAGAGAGAGAGAGAGAGAGAGAGAGAGAGAGAGAGTATAATAATATTATTGAGGTAAAAGAAAGTGGAGAACTCGTTTGATGATATTTTGTTATATCTTTTTATATGACGAATTAAGGTTTACTAAGTTTGTACAGTTAATGTGCTATACTTGCATGGAACGACTGTTGAATCTTACCAGTCATGTTAGGTTGACTTGTAGATACCACCTGATATGATCTCCAAATACATATTAATTAATAAATAAATAGTTAATGGACCATTTTGGGTAATTCTGATAGAACAAATATTATAGTACTGCTCATCTTTGTGACAAAGATTTTTGGAATGATTTTGTTTGTATATAGCAGGAATATATTAATCTTCTTTTGGGGGGCACCGGCCGTTTTTCTTGCCCATGGCAAAACTTGATCTAGTTGTACCAAACCGTACATGTTTTATACTAGTTAATTGAAGTTGAAGACACATTGAGAGATATCTTATCATTAAATAATAATTTTCGGTAAATTATGAAAGTATGAATATTTTCCTAGGGATTGCTGGGAACATTTATAACATGTCTCTATTTATGGTCAATTAGTACCAAGAAATTAGTTCTGCGAAAAGGGATTTGGAAGAAAACTACAATTGTTTGTTGTTAATGCTCAATATAATATTTGAGACTTCATCATATGTGTACCTTAATTTGAGACAGATTTTCTGTGTAAATATATTGTGTGTACATATATTGAAAGGATCATATTTTGTATGTATGTTGTTTACTGTTTAGTGTTAATCACAATAATTAGTGAGCTTTAATTTACATTTACCACTCAACAATTAATAGCGCAAATCAAGTTTCAACTATATTTATTTCGTGCAGGGAGCTCAATTTGACCAATAAATTAAGATTAGGAGCTCATGAGGTAAATAAACTTTTTAGTCCCTTTCTCGAAATTCCTAGTTAGTCACGATCGGTACTTTTGTTCTCTTTTCCTCGGGGGGTTTCTTCATATATATATATATATATATATATATATTCTCTAATGAGGAAAATTATCCCCTAAATTGCAAATTATTTCTGAGGTAATAAAGAATAATAAATTCCACAGCCTTCGTGTAAATTACTGCCACAAATAATACACAATAGGATCAAGATAATCACAGATTTTGTTTCATAAATTATCCTAGTCTAGGAGCTTCGGCACCCTTTTTTTTTTCCAATAAACTTTGAGTGATAATTTGAACTCAAGACCTCAACTTAAAAGTGAGAGGATGAAATTAGTCATAGATGCGCGCGTGTATATATATATGTATATATATATATATATATATATATGAGTGTGTGTGAGGTGGGTGGGTGGGTTATAGACCTTTCTTTGGTGTGTATATGCAAACATATTTTTATGAAATTCTTGAGTGCATGATGTTTGTTTGCGCTTGGACTTTTCCAACATAACTTTGGTCACGCTCTATTTAATTCAGGGTATATCTTGTGGTAGATCTGGGTCCCTCTCACAGAAAAGTAAGCTATAGACTGTTTGGTTTGCGTATAAATCACTTCTGAATATTTCTTCTCCTTTCTACGCGTACTCGTATTCTCCATGTGTTTTATGTGTAGTGATGGAATGGCCGTTTGAGAAATTAGGACGTCTATTAATATATTTATGAACGTACATATGGTTGGTATGTATCTACACATATCGAGCAATTACAAGTCTTTCCTAAAGTTTATAAACCAAAGCCTTTGAACTGGATTTTAAAATTAAGAGAAAATTACATATTTCATCCCTTTAAGTAACTGCCTTCTTAAGGCCCCGTTCATTTCACCGATTCGAGTTTAAAATTTAAATTTAACTATAGTAAAAAGCTCTCAGAAACAGTCACATTTAACTTTTTTACTACAGTAAAAGTTCTCACGTAAAGTCACGTATCAACCCGAATCAACAAACTAAACGGGCCCTAAAAATATTTTTTTTTTTAAAACGCAGACTCTTAATTCGTTATAGTTTAAAAGGTAAAAGTATATAAATTAATATTAAGGGATAAAAATAAAAAGGAGTATAATTTTAAAGAGTATTTTTTAAAATTACCCTTTTATTAATAAGCAGACAGCTCCTTGAGCAAAAGGTTGGCCAACATCCCAGTAGTAACAAAGCCTTTGGACTTAGAAGCTAAAGCCCACTTACTAAGATGATCTGCAACTGCATTACAAGTTATAGGAATCCATACCACCGAAACAGATTGCAACTTAGACATATAAGCTCAATACAACTGACGACACGAGGAAGAACCACTAATTTGATCAATTCTAAGTGCTCTAAGGCATGCCAAAGTCTCGGGTTGTTCTTTTATAATAAAACTTAAAAAAAATTAAAATTCAAGTTACAATTTTATTTAAATTCATGTTTAATTTTATTTATTTTTATATTTATTTTTAAATTGTATTATTATGAGCAGTCCTAGATAGGAATTTATCCTTATTAATTAGAGACAAAAAGTAGGCCTTACTGGTGGGGTCCACGTGCAGCTTATGGGCTTACAGCTTTATTTATAATGAGGATAAATTTCCAAAAAAAATTCCTACTCTTATAGTCTCATATCTTACATGACATGACAATATGTTATTCACCACTGTTGTATTACAATCCAATTACTATTTTTCATTTTGAGACAATTTTTCGTTTTATGTTTCTTTTTTTTTTTCTCTCTCTCTCTCTTTGATTTCCGGAAGACACTAGACGTTCCATTTTTTTTATTAGCTTGGGATTCTACGTGGACACTCAAAAGTCTCAATCATGCGGCGGACAATAATTTGATGCCCCGTTTGATCTCTTCAAAAGCTAAGAACAATTAATTCGGGGGAAAAAAAAAAGCTGAGAATAATTTTTGTTCTATATTTTTGTCCCTAAATTTTTAATTTTTATATATTATTTTTTCAATTTTTGTTTTGATTTTTGACATCGAAATGGGCGAATATTTTTTTAAAATTTAATTTGAAGTATGAATAATCTCACAGTTGAAGAACTACCGTTGTTAATAAAATAAAGAACAAACGTAGTATGTATAGAACAACCTTTTTTTTTTTTTTTTTAATGGGCGTCGTATTACAACCTTGACATAGTCACCAACGATGAAAAATAAACATGGAATTTATTCAGTGGGAGAAGAAAGAATTGGCTAAAAAAAAAAAAAAAGAAGACAAGACACTTTTGTTTTCTTTCGTCTAATGGAATAAGTATCAGTGTATCACTATCTCTCACTTCATTATGGCGATGTCAAAGCAAAATCGCAATTTCTAGACCAAAGAAGGAAAAATAAATAAATAAATAAAAGAAAAGATTCGAGCCCCCACAACATGTTGGACGAAATGCCTATATAAGACCTCTTCACATTGTTTTCTCTTCAGCACGGAACAAAAATCTCAAGCAAGTGCTCAAGAAAACCATATTTTTCAGCAAACCCATTTCTCCAAAGCAATCAAAATGGCCTCACTGCAATGCAACAAGCCCGCCAACGACACCTGCCAGCAGAAGTCCAACACCAACGGCAACCACTCGGGCTTGGGCCAGAAAGTGGCCGAGATGGCGAGCTGGGTCACTGGAAAACACCAAGACTCACAGCACACCACCGCCCAGGCCCATTGCCACAGCGTGACCCAGGCCCAGCTACATCCCGACCATGCAACGTCCAAAACTGAGACTCACTGCGACAGCCAGACCAAGACTAGCACTAACCACAATGGTGGTGGCCATGGCATGGCCAAGCTGACCGGGCATACTAGTGGCCACGGCCACAAGGCGACTAACGGTGGTGTTGCCGCGGCAGGGTGCGGCGGCAACACCAAGACCAAGAAGAAGGGCGAGCACAAGAACAGCTTGCTTCACAAGATCATGGATAAGGTGTCTGGAAACAGCAGTTGCAGTGACAGCAGCAGCAGCAGCGACGGCGAGAGCGACAATGAGGGCTGCCCCAAGAGGAAGGCAAGTCATGATGTTAAAATTTTATTATTGTGTTTTCTTTTTATCTTTAGGAAAAAACTGTATTTATTTTCCTCGATTCTCTTTCTTTTATTTTTTATTTTTAAAAAAAAAAAAAAAAACCTAAACTGATCACACACTGTTAGATTTATATACGTCTTCAGTTTAGTATATATGAAAGAATTTATTTGCTTGTGAATGGTTATGCTTAAGGAACATTAAATTAATTAATAAAAATAAACGATCTTGTGTGTGGTCTTTGCAGAACTAAAGAAGCAGCTGTTGCCGTTGCCGGCTGGAGTATCATCTGCAGAATGGAGATATATAGATGTGAAATAAATAAATAAATAAAGGGGTAAAAGGAATGCAACTTTGACTTGGCTTAGGACAATCTATGTATTCCTATAGTAATAATAATAAATCTGTACTATCTAATTTTATGAATAAATATGTCATTCAGTTATAACACTGGTGCTACAGTAGTTCTATAATTTTCCAACTGCACTTTTTTTTCTTAAGCCCCAATTTCAAGATTAATTAGCTACACTTTTATGCAAAGTTATTGGCAATATATATATATATATATGACTATTAGGTGAAACTACATGAGGCATGGTGGGTGGAGCAGCTTGAATTTAGAAAGGTGCGAGCTTAGATTCACATTTTGTGTATCTAAAAAAACCACTCAAAGTAGTAAATATTTAACTTGCATGGGAAAAGGAGAGATTGTGAACTGAAGTAGCTCTATTTTCTTCGTGTTCTTTTTTTTTTCTTTTTTCATTTCAAGTAATATTTCCTCATGGATCCCGGTTTCCATTATATTTATTAATATTCCAATGTCAAGTCTATATTTGACATCCAAAAATGCAAAAAATAACATGTTTAATATATATATATATATATTAAAATTTTGTGGCCCAATGCATAATTCTATTTCAATTGCTATATCCACTTATTTAAATTGGTATGTTTTAACTTGTTTAAAAAGTAAAATTTTACTTTTACAAGTTACAAAAGTTAAAATTTATGACAAAAACTAGATATGGCATTATACCAAATATGATATTGGCATTGATACTTTCATTGGCCATGATCTAATTTGTCTGGAGAGTTTCTTTTCTTTTCTTGGCAAAGACATAGAGCCATAACAAAAAATAAATAAATAAACGAAATTTCCATTTCGAGAAGCAGAGAAAATATTGTCTCTTTGAGCTTATGAAATAACATCCTTAATGTCCTCAATGACGTTCCTCCGAGACGCGACACGAAGAAGATTGTATAGACAGTCCACATCAGTCTCCTTATAACTTAATGATTAGATTATTTTTATTCTTGTAGTGGAAAGAAGATTTATCTTGTTGATATTTATGTTTCTTTTAAAGGCACATCGTGTTAATATAATTAAGGTTTTTTTTTTTTCATGAATTACCTCAAAATTCTCTCGTTTGGTAAATCAGTACCTAAACTAAAAAGCTTATCAACTGGCCCCTCAAACTTTCAAAACCCTGTGGAATGGTAGGTTCAATTGAAAATGCGATTAATTTTTTTTAATTGTTTTAGTGCATGCCGCTCGCACTTAATCACTATTTAGGGAGGCTTAGCTAGGTCTTTTTTGCTTGAATTGGATATGAATATATGTAACTGACAAGTTTTCAAAAAATCTTTTTGTAAATCTTAACAAGATTTCTGGATTGATCGAATAAATCTTTTTGTAATACTTGATAGCCTTGATCTGTACAATGTTTGGTTTCAAAAAATAGTCTTCAAGTGATCATATATATAAGCGCTCACAAGTTTTCTGTACTTTCAGTAAAGATTTCTTCAATCCAATCACATTTGATTAAGCTCTCTCTCTGTTTTTTCTTTTTTTTTTTTTTTTTTTTTTGGGGTTCCGAACGTGGACCTAATTATGGATGTTATTAAACATATTCTCTTTGGTTTTAATTTGTGGGAGGGTTTCATTTGGTTTCCAAATAGTACGTTGAAGGTTGAAGAGATTTTTTTTTTT
>NW_010364456.1:0-1456 GCF_000414095.1 Morus notabilis | reverse complement strand
ACGGGTGATGCCGTTATGACACCAAAAGTTGTCCCCGTTCCAGTGCCGGCTGTAGAGTACAAAGAGAGCTTTGATCTAATGGATGATGGGCCTTGTTACGACTACGAAAGTTGTCACCGTTGTAGATCATGAAGAGAGCTTCGATCTAACGACTGATGGGCCCCGTTACGACACCAAAAGTTGTCATCATTCCCATGGCGGTGGTAGAGCGCGATGAGAGCTACGATATAACGGATGATGGGCCCCGTTACGACACCAAAAGATGTCACCGTTCCCGTGGCGGTTCTGGAGCGCAAACAGAGATTAGATCTAACAGTTGATGGGCCCCGTTACACAGTAAAAGTTTTGAACGTTCCTGTGGCCATAGTAGATTGCAAACAGAGCTTCGATCTAACAGCTAATGGGGCCCGTTACGACACCAAAAGTTGTCACTATTTTCGTGGCAGTTGTAGAGGACGAAGAGAGCTTTGATCAGACGGATTATGGGCCTCATTACGACACCAAGAGTTTTCACCGTTCCTGTGCCAGTCGTAGATCGGTATCAGAGCTTCGATCTAACGGCTGATGGGCCCTGTTATGAGACCAAAGGTTCTCACCGTTCCGATGGCAGTTATAGATCACGAAGAGACGTTCTCGCCGTTCTGGTGGCGGTTGTAGATTGCTAAGATTACTTTGACCTAACGGCTGTAGGGCCCCATTACGACCAAAAGTTGTCGCCGTTCCCGTGGTGGATTTAGATTGCGAAGAGAGCTTCGATCTGACAGATTATGGGCCCCGTTACGACAAAAAAAGTTATCACCGTCCCTATGGCCTTTGTAGAGTGCGAAGAGAGCTTCGATCTGATGGATTATAGGCCCCGTTATGACACCAAAAGTTGTCATCATTCCCGTGGCAGTCGTAGATCATGAAGAGAGCTTCGATCTATTGGCTGTTGGGCCCCGTTACGACACAAAAATTTGTCGTCCTTCCCAGGGCGGTTGTAAAGCGCGAAGAGAGCTTCAATCTGACGGATTATGGGCCCCGTTACGACACAAAAATTTGTCACCGTTCGCGTGCCATTCATTGATCACGATGAGAGCTTCGATCTAACAGCTGAGGGGCCCCGTTACGACACCAAAAGTTGTCACCGTTCCCCTGGCAGCGGTAGAGTGTGAAGAGAGCTTCGATCTAACGGCTGATGGGCCCTATTACGACACCAAAATTTGTCACCGTTCCCGTGGCAGTCGTAGATCGTGAAGAGAGCATCGATCTAACGGCTGAGGGGCCCCGTTACGACACCAAAAGTTGTTGTCATTCCCGTGCCATTTGTAGATCGCGAAGAGAGCTTCTTTAATCTAACGGTTGATGGGCCCCGTTACGACACCAACACTTGTCACCCTTCCCGGGGTGTTTGTAGAGCACGAAGAGAGCTTCGATGTAACGGCTGATGGGCCCCGTTTTGACACCAAATGTTGTC
>NW_010364455.1:0-546 GCF_000414095.1 Morus notabilis | reverse complement strand
AATTTACAGCACTATATATAGAACTGCTCCTGCTACATATCTTATAGTCAAAAAATCAATCTAACAGTAAAAAGACAGTTGACGCGTTTAGAACTCGTTCTAAAATAATTTTGTTTTCTGTATGAAAATATAAATGAAAACATTTTCATTTTTAGGCATGAATCATTTCTGAAAATGCGTTTGGTAGTTTTATTCATAAATTGTTTTCAATCTAAAAAAAACTGAAACTGTGTTTGGTGGTTTCATTTTTAAAAACATGTAATAGTTTTTAAAATAATAATATATTAAACTCCTCCTCAGTGTGTCCCATTTCAAACACCATTTTATTGTCGTTTCATCAATTAAAAAAGACTACTCAAACATTATTATTGTCTTTTCATCAATTAATGTCCTCCGACGACATTCAACGGCGAGAAGCCGCCCGTCGACGCCTCAAGCTCTCTCTCTCGCTCATCAATTGTCCTGAGATGATCTTAATCTCCTCTGTAGCCCAGCCATCCGGTAATCGCTGCAAACTTTCACAAAGTCTAGTGATGGGTGGGATCA
>NW_010364454.1:507-785 GCF_000414095.1 Morus notabilis | reverse complement strand
AGAAAGTCCGTAACAAGAAGAAACCGGCTGGAAAGGGCAAGAACACTGCAAAGGTGAACAAGAGTAATGACAAATGTCACCATTGCGGAGTAGCTAACCACTGGAAGCGCAACTGTCCTACTTACCTCAAGGAGGTTAAAGCTAAAGGTACATTACTTGTTACCGAAGCCTGTTTTGTGGCTGACTCTACTTTTTCTTGGATTGTAGACTCTGGAGCCACCAATCATGTTTGTTATTCTCTGCAGGGGTTCAGGGAAAGCAAAAGGCTTAGCAAGGGC
>NW_010364454.1:0-294 GCF_000414095.1 Morus notabilis | reverse complement strand
AGTCATGATAAACAATCTGTTCTACGTCAAACCAATTATTCCAACGATTTATGATACTGAATTGAATAATGATTCAATTAGGGATAATAAAAGATTGAGGTTAGACCCAACAGATCAAACCTATAAATGGCATCTACGTCTTGGACATATTAGCCTTGACAGGATCAAAAGGTTGGTAAGAGACGGTCCCTTACAAACCTTAAGTGTAGGCTCACTACCTACATGTGAATCTTGCATAGAAGGATAAATGACCAAGAGACCCTTTTCAGCAAAGGGTAATAGAGCTGATGAATG
>NW_010364453.1:4590-13732 GCF_000414095.1 Morus notabilis | reverse complement strand
AATGTAGCACCGAGTAAAATACTAAAATAATACAACCATCATCAGTCACGTCCATGTTGAAAACAACCCAGTCAGAATCTTACATAAAAAAAAAGAGAATACCAAAAGAAGGGATAGGTCTCCAACACGTGCACACTGTGAGACGTCTACTCTTCGTCTGAAAGATTACACTGCACACCACCTGGGGATGGGAAGAGAAAGGGGGTGAGCATGAAATGCTCAGTAGGAGGACTATTACTCACCTTTAGTTTTATTTAGTTTTCCAATTAAACCTGCATGGTTAGTAGTTTTTATGTTTTATGTATAATGAGTGAGATGATCAGTATCAGTGAGATAACCTAATCCGTACGCTCGTGACGAAAAAAACCCCCGAAGGGTGCGGTGATTCAGAGGCACTGATAGCAAGGAGCTCTATCTCGGCGTCCCTACCAGATCAGTTCTCGAAACACAGGCAAGGGTGAACTGACATTCTGAGCCCTCACCAAGACGCAACCACTGTACAGTAACCTTGGGGATTCTCAACCCCGGAGAGCGTCATCACCTCTCCCCTCTTTTACCTTTTCGGGTTCACACCCAGGGATGGTGAACGACCACACCTACTGTTAGCACACTATCTCACTATCGTGTCTGGTTTACATTCTCCTAACCATACTTTTGTGTCAGGTTCCAAAATTATGTCAAAATCTCTTGGCCACGCTGTCCATTACAGGACGGGCCCCCTAATGGTTCTGTTTCAAGTCACGTCGTATAACAGTAATAAATAAGTTTGGTATACAATTTCAATCTTCTCAAATTTAACAAAATAAATTAAATTAAATTAAATTCCACAAAAGTTAAGTAATAGGACCCCTACCTCAAAACGGATCGTCAATCGAAAGTCGAGAAGCTGAGAAATGAAGCTTCGCCGGAATCCGGCCACCGGCGACGGCGGTAGCGGCGGCGGTACGGCGGCGGAGCTTCCCAGTGAAGAATCCCGTGGCAGACTTGGGTCCTACCCCCCCTAAATTAATAGTTTTGAATCCAATGGCGATGTCAATTTTACCAAATTCAGCCTCTAACAACTCAGATCGAGATCCTCAATTCTGGCCAAATTTTGAGTCTTGAATCTTTGTTTTTCTGCCATGGATCTTCAAAATTGATTGAGGGCTTTCATTACCCATGAGATTCTGAGTATTTTGACACCAAGATCATGACGATCCAACGGCTAGATCACCAGAACCATCCTCCCATTTTTCTCACGGCGGCGGGGGTTCATTTTCCGGCAAGCCAACGGCGGTGACCATGGTTGGTAGCCTAGAACGACTCGTCGGCTCCCTCTGAAGCTAATGAGCTGGGCAGTGTCATTCACGGCAGTCGGAGGAGGGAGGTACGAGGGCAGCGGCGGCGAGAAATCTGACCACCACGGGCGGCGGCGCTCCGGTCCTAATCAAGCTATGCTGCTGGTATGGTTTTCTTCATCTCTTCGCTCTGAGTCTATTGGGACCAGAATCACCTCAATCAGACACCGGACGGTGAAGGTATCACGATCGGAAGTTTGGGTGTTTTTTGAAACTTTGGTCGGCGAGTGTGGCGTCGTTCGGCGGAGTTGGCAGCTGGAAGACACCAATCCAGACTCAACTCGACGAGATCTTTCCAATGATCCGGGAGGTGTCAAAAACAGACGCCAGAATCTCGCCGGAGGTTGGTCAGCCGTACGTGGAGAAAGAGAGAGAGAGAGAGAGAGACAAAGAGAATGAAGAGAGAGAGGGAAAGTGAGGGTTTTCTGATTTGTGAGGATGAGGAACACGCCCAAGTGGCACTAAATGATAGGTTGGGCATGCTGACTGTCAAAATTTTCATTTTGACCCCCATATTTCTCTTAAATTTGAATTCTGGCCCAGATTTCTAGAATTTTCACACTTAAGTCTTTAAAAATTTCAAATTAACCCCAAATAAATTTTGGGTTTTACAACTTCATCCCCCTTGGGAAATTTCGTCCTTGAAATTACAATTACAACTGTATTCAGAATAGATAAGGGTATTTTTCCTGCATTTCTGACTCAAGCTCCCAAGTAGCTTCCCCCATCTCCATGATATTGCCATAGAACTTTTACTAAGGGTATCTCACGATGGTGCAGAGTCTTAATCTCATGTTCTAAAATCTGAACAGGAAACTCCTCGTAAGTTATGTCTACTTGGATCGGGACATCTGTCCATATTATTATCTGAGACGGATCTGGTTCGTACTTCCGTAGCATCGACACGTGGAAGACGTTATGGACATGGGACAATTGGGATGGCAGGTCTAGGCGGTATGCGACTGGTCCAATTCGTTCTAGTATCTGAAATGGCCTTGTGTATCTCGGTGCAAGCTTGCCTCGAACACCAAAATGAGAAACACCGCGTTTTGGGGTCACTTTTAAGAACACGAAATCTCCAATCTTGAACTCTAACGGTCATCTCCGGTTATCTACATAACTTTTTTGTTGACTCTAAGCAGCTTTGAGGCGATCATGAATAAGTTGAACTCTATCTATTGTTTCCCGTACAAACTGAGGCCCGAGATTAATGTGTTCTTCTTTCTCAGTCCAACATAAAGGAGATCTGTAGGGTCTACCATACAGAGCCTCAAATGAAGCCATTCCAATGCTAGCTTGATAGCTGTTATTGTAGGCAAATTCAGCATTTGGTAGGTACTCACCCCATCTGCCTCCAAAGTCCAAAATACAAGTGCGAAGCATATCTTCAAGAATCTGTATGACCCGCTCTGATTGGCCATCAGTCTGGGGATGAAAAGCGGTGCTAAATCTCAGCTCAGTTCCCAAAGCATTCTGTAATCCTTTCCAAAACTTAGAGGTGAATCGAGCGTCACGATCAGAGACAATAGACATAGGGACACCGTGTAACGTGACTACCCTCTCGATGTACAATCGACACAGCTTGGGAACCTTATAATCAGCTCTTATAGGAATGAAATGGGCAGTCTTCATCAAGTGATCCATGACAACCCATATAGCATCATACCCCTCTTGGGTTCTAGGTAATCCCATGACGAAATCCATTGTCACGTGGTCCCACTTCCAATCAGGAATAGGTAAGGGCTGCAACTCGCCACCAGGTCTCTGATGATCCGCTTTGACCTGTTTACATATTGCACATTTAGCCACAAAATTGACAACGTCGCGTTTCATTCCACGCCACCAGTATTGCCTTTTCAAGTCCATGTACATTTTAGTGCTCCCAGGGTGAATAGAAAACTTAGAGCGGTGAGCCTCATACAACACGGCATCTCAGAGATCAGGATCACTCGGAACCACAAGTTTCCTTCTCCGAAGGAGGAATCCTTCTGGGCTTACCTGCCATTCCTTAATCTGTTCTCCACTTTGAAGCCGGTCCCAAACTTCACCAAGTTCTTCATCATGCCATTGCCCTTGCTTTACCAGTTGTATCAAGGTAGGAGTTGCCACAATGTTGAAGACACATGCCTTGTAACTATCCTCATAGTACTGCAAATCAAAACTCCCAACGGTAGCTAACCTATTCCAATCTTCAAATGCCAAACTAGCCAAGACTCCATGGCTCTTCCGGCTTAAAGCATCTGCTATAACATTAGCTTTTCCTGGGTGGTACTGAAGATTGAAATCGTAATCTTCCATATACTCTATCCATCTTCGTTGTCTCAAATTCAAATCTCGTTGGGTGAACAGGTACTTGAGGCTTTGATGGTCAGTAAAAAGCTTGAATTTTACACCGTAGAGATAACACCTCCAAATTTTGAGTGCAAATATCACTGCAGCTAGTTCTAAGTCGTGGGTAGGGTAATTCCCCTCAGGGGGTTTCAGCTGTCGTGAAGCATAAGCTACCACTCGACCTTGCTGCATCAACACACATTCCAATCCATTCCTAGAAGCGTCGGTAAACACTGTGTAGGGCTCGTTGCTGCTAGGGACTATGAGAATAGGAGCGCTAGTGAGTCGATGTTTTAGCTCGATGAACGCTTCCTCACATTCTTCATCCCAAACAAACCTAACATCCTTTCTCGTCAACCTTGTCAAAGGTGATGCAATCCTCGAGAAATTTTCCACAAATCACCGATAATATCCCGCTAACCCAAGGAAACTATGAATCTCTGACACATTCTTCGGACGCCCCCAGTTCAACACAGCCTCTACCATGGAGGGATCAATTGATATGCCCTCTTGGGAAACAACATGTCCAAGGAATTTCACTTCAGTCATCCAGAAATGACACTTTTCTTCCTTAGCATATAGACGATGTTCCCTTAAAGTCTGCAAGGCAATTCTCAAATGTTCTGCATGTTCCTCTTGAGTCTTGGAATAAATCAAGATGTCATCGATGAAGACGATGATAAAGTGATCTAAATGCGGATGAAAAACTCTGTTCATGAGGTCCATAAATGCGGCTGGTGCATTGGTCAACCCGAATGGCATGACAAGAAACTCGTAGTGACCATAGCGAGTGCGAAAAGCCATCTTTGAAACATCCTCATCTCTTACCTTCAACTGATGATATCCTGACCGTAAATCAATCTTAGAGAAATATCGGGACCCATCTAACTGATCAAACAATTCGTCAATACGGGGAATGGATACTTATTTTTGATGGTGACTCGGTTGAGTTGACGGTAATCCACGCAAAGTCTCAATGACCCATCATGCTTCTTTGCGAAAAGGACAGGAGCTCCCCACGGTGATGTACTAGGACGAATAAACCCTTTCTCCATTAATTCTTGCAATTGCTTCCTTAACTCGACATTTTCAGCAGGTGTCATGCGGTATGGAGCAATAGAAATGGGAGAGGTATCGGGGATTAAATCTATGCAAAACTCAATCTCTCTGTTTGGTGGAAGCCCTAGTAGCTCATTTGGAAACACGTCTCGAAAATCATCCACCATCGGTATATACGAAGATTCATTTGCCTCATACTCTCCTTCTAATGCGAAAACCATTCCCAAGCTCTCTAGATTCTTCTGACCTCTAATGCAAGCTTTTAAAACAGGTGTTGGCGTCACTGCTCCTGTCTTAGCCTGATAGTCTATGACTTGCCCATTTTTAGTAAGGAGTGTGACACGTCTTCGGTAACAATCCACTGTAGCACGATACTTACTTAACCAATCCATACCTAGTATGACGTCAAACCCAGTCATTGGCAACACAAATAGGTTGGCTGATAGTCGATGATCGCCTAAGACTATACAACAGGATCTACAAATCATAGATACCTCAGCTATACCTCCCATCGGTGTACTAAGAGTCAAAGGGGGATCATGCGTATCAACGCCTAATTGTAGAACTGAAGTAAATAACATGGAAATAAAAGAATGCGTGGCACCAGTATCAAATAACACCTGAGCCCAAGAATGAGAGACAAGTATCGTACCATCAACTACGGAGTGATCAGCTTGTTGTCCCCGACCAATGGTTGCCATTGATGTGACAGCATAAGCTTGAGCCTGAGACTTTCCCTTGTTCTTTTGTCCTCTACCACGATTCCCATGACTGCTACTTGCACCAGCATTTCCTCCCAAAAAGTAAGGTCTCTGACTCCCAGAAGCTTGAGGAGTAGGCTGATAACTCTGACTTTGCTGAAAACTTGAACCTTGTGGTCGTGGCTGGAGGTAATAATGGGGCTGAAGACCACGCGGTTGAGGGACAAAAGCATAAGAAGCAGTCGGGTTCTGAAAAGATGCTTGATTCCCACTACCTGAAGCTGAACCAATATGGCTACTCTGTTGTTCCCCAGGAGCTAAAGGTGACTGCATCAGACAGTTTGGGCAATTTTGCTTAAGGTGTTCGGGTTGCCCACAGGTATAACAGGCGTAAGGCTGGAAACGTCTGCTACCTGAAGAGCTACTACTGCCACTCGTGCCACTATTTTGCAGACCTTGACCCTGTGTCTTATCCTTTTTACCCATTTTTCTTGACTTTCCGCTTCCTCCTGGTCCTTTGTACTCTCCATAAGTGCTATTGAGCTCAGCTTCGGCTCGCTCGGCCGCATCTACCAACTTGAGAAAGTTGTTTGAAGCAGTAGATGCTATCATCTGTCTAAGTCTAGGCCTCAGGTTCTTTCAGAATTTCTCACACCTAGCCATAGGGTCTGCAACTGCGCCAGGATTGTAACGAGATAGATCGATAAACCGGGCATGATATTGTGCTATTGTCATATCACCCTGTACCAAGTCATCAAATTCTCTGATCATCCTCAGTCGATGGTTCTCAGGAATAAACGTCCTCTTGAACAGTGCCTCAAACTCATCCCAAGGAAGATTAGGTATATCATAGTCTTCCCCCTGACTTTCTAGCCATTGCTCCGCTTTTCCTTCAAACATGTAGGTTGTAAAATCAACACAGTATTCCGGTGGAATTTCTAAAGTTCGGAGTTTCTTTTTGATGCTCTTTAACCATTGCTCGGCGGCTACCGGATCTAGCTCACCAATAAAAGAAGGAGGTTTCTGCTTCATGAACTTTTCAAGCAATGTCAGGTGTTGTTGAGCTGCATTTGGATCCTGTGGAGGATTTTGGGCATTTTGAAAGGCTTGGAACATGGCAGCAAATTGTTCCATATCGAAAGCTGGGGCAGCAGGTTGGGGATTACGCCTTGGCGGCATACTTTTCAATTTGACTGTGAGAATTTGACAGGGTTAGTACTGATGATGATTTACATACACAAAGGTAAAACCTAAATAAGACCATGTAAAATGGTGCTACACTCCCTAGGTTTCCCAACCTAGGCTCTGATACCAAAATTTGTAACACCCCTAGGTGGGGGTTACGCAATAAGAATAAAATACGAGGGATAAACAAAAATAAAAATAAAATATAACTCCTGAAATATAAACGACAAGTGCCCATGAGACTTTTAACGAAAAATTCATGATTAAAATCACAACTCGACAAAGAAAATTAAACCAGAAATCCACAGTACAATGTAGCACCGAGTAAAATACTAAAATAATACAACCATCATCAGTCACATCCATGTTGAAAACAATCCAGTCAGAATCTTGCATAAAAAAAAAGAGAAGACCAAAAGAAGGGATAGGTCTCCAACACGTGCACACTGTGAGACGTCTACTCTTCGTCTGAAAGATTACACTGCACACCACCTGGGGATGGGAAGAGAAAGGGGGTGAGCATGAAATGCTCAGTAGGAGGACTATTACTCACCTTTAGTTTTATTTAGTTTTCCAATTAAACCTGCATGGTTAGTAGTTTTTATGTTTTATGTATAATGAGTGAGATGATCAGTATCAGTGAGATAACCTAATCCGTACGCTCGTGACGAAAAAAACCCCTGAAGGGCGTGGTGATTCAGAGGCACTGATAGCAAGGAGCTCTATCTCGGTGTCCCTACCAGATCAGTTCTCGAAACACGGGTAAGGGTGAACTGTCATTCTGAGCCCTCACCAAGACGCAACCACTGTACAGTAACCTTGGGGATTCTCAACCCCGGAGAGCGTCATCACCTCTCCCTTCTTTTACCTTTTCGGGTTCACACCCAGGGATGGTGAACAACCACACCTACTGTTAGCACACTATCTCACTATCGTGTCCGGTTTACATTCTCCTAACCATGCTTTTGTGTCAGGTTCCAAAATTATGTCAAAATCTCTTGGCCACACTGTACATTACAGGACGGGCCCCCTAATGGTTCTGTTTCAAGTCACGTCATATAACAGTAATAAATAAGTTTGGTATACAATTTCAATCTTCTCAAATTTAACAAAATAAATTAAATTAAATAAAATTCCACAAAAGTTAAGTAATAGGACCCCTACCTCAAAACGGATCGTCAATCGGAAGTCGAGAAGCTGAGAAATGAAGCTTCGCCGGAATTTGGCCACCGGCGGCGGCAGTAGCGGTGGTGGTACGGTGGCGGAGCTTCCCGGTGAAGAATCCCACGGCGGACTTGGGTCCTACCCTCCCTAAATCAATAGTTCTCAATCCAATGGCGATGTCAATTTTACCAAATTCGGCCTCTAACAACTCGGATCGAGATCCTCAATTCTGTCCAAATTTCGAGTCTTGAATCTTTGTTTTTCAGCCACGGATCTTCAAAATTGATTGAGGGCTTTCATTACCCGTGAGATTCTGAGTATTTTGACACCAAGATCACGATGATCCAACGGCTAGATCACCGGAACCATCCTCCCATTTTTCTCACGGAGGTGGTGGTTCGTTTTCTGGCAAGCCAACGGCGGTGACCACGGCTGGTGGCCTAGAATGACTCATCGGCTCCCTCTGAAGCTAATGAACTGGGCGGTGTCATTCACGGCAGCCGGAGGAGGGAGGTATGAGGGCGGCGGCGGTGAGAAATCTGACCACCATGGGTGGAGGTACTCTGGTCAGAATCAAGTCGTGCTGCTGGTACAGTTTTCTTCATCTCTTCGCTCGGAGTCTATTGGGACCGGAATCACCTCAATCGGACACCGGACGGCGAAGATATCACGATCGGAAGTTTTGGTGTTTTTCAAAACTTTGGCCGGCGAGTGTGGCGTCGTCCGGCAGAGTTGGCGGCTGGAAGACACCAATCCGAACTCAACTCGACGAGATCTTTCCAACGAGCCGGGAGGTGTCAAAAACGGACGCCGGAATCTCACCGGAGGTTGGTCGGCCGTACGTGGAGAAAGAGAGAGAGAGAGAGAGACAAAGAGAATGAAGAGAGAGAGGGAAAGTGAGGGTTTTCTGATTTGTGAGGATGAGGAACACGCCCAAGTGGCACTAAATGACAGGTTGGGCATGCTGACTGTTAAAATTTTTATTTTGACCCCCATATTTCTCTTAAATTCGAATTCTGGCCCAGATTTCTAAAATTTTCACACTTAAGTCTTTAAAAATTTCAAATTAACCCCAAATAAATTTTGGGTTTTACAGGGGCCGCCCCGGGGCCAAACCGGGGCCGCCCTGGGGCCGTACAGGGGCCGCCCCCGGTTCGTACCGTGACAAATTTTTGTGTCGTAACGGGCCCCATTAGCCGTTAGATTGAACCTCTCTTCGTAATCTACAATGGCCAAAGGAACGCTCAAAACTTTTGATGTGTAACGGCACCTATCAACCGATAGATCTAATCTCTGTTCGCGCTCTACAACTGCCACGGGAATGGCGACATCTTTTGGTGTCGTAACGGGGCCCATCATCTGTCA
>NW_010364453.1:0-1132 GCF_000414095.1 Morus notabilis | reverse complement strand
GCTCTACAGGTAGATGACAGGCTTTTCCAAAGATAAGCCTGTAGGGAGACATCCCAAGTTGGGTTTTGTAAGCAGTGCGGTATGCCCAAAGTGCGTCTGGAAGGCGTAGAGACCAATCCTTGCGATCGGGATTAACCGTCTTTTCTAGAATTTGCTTAATCTCCCTATTGGCCAACTCAGCTTGGCCATTTGTCTGTGGGTGATAGGCAGTTGAAACTTTATGAACCACACCGTACTTGCGCATCAGAGCCTCAAAAGACCGGTTGCAGAAATGGGTACCTTGATCACTGATAATGGCACGTGGCGTTCCAAATCGAGATAACACATTTTCCTTTAAGAACTTTACAACAGTAGTGTTATCGTTGTTCCGGCACACCACGGCTTCTACCCACTTAGACACGTAATCCACAGCGAGGAGTATGTAGAGGAATCCATAAGAAGGTGGAAATGGTCCCATAAAATCTATCCCCCAGCAATCGAATATTTCTATTACGAGAATCGGGTTCAAGGGCATCATATGGCGACGGGACAAAGCACCTAGCTTTGGCACCTCTCACAGGAACGGCAGAAGTCATTGGTGTCCTTGAATAAAGTGGGCCAATAGAGACCACACTGCAAGATTTTCGCGGCGGTCTTCTTCATAGAAAAATGACCGCCACATGCATCGTTGTGGCAAAAGTTCAGGACACTAGACACTTCATCATCTGGGATACATCGTCTTATGATCTGGTCGGGGCAGTACTTAAAAAGATAGGGGTCATCCCAATAAAAGTTACGAACCTCGACCAGAAACTTCCTTTTGTCTTGTGCACCCCAGGTAGATGGAATCTCGCCCGTCACCAAGTAGTTAACAATGTTCGCATACCATGGCATCTTAGTGACGGCGAAGAGATGTTCATCGGGGAAGTCATCTCCAATAGTAGGAATTGCGGCGAAATCATTAAATTCAAGACGAGATAAGTGGTCCGCCACCACATTTTTGAGTCCCTTCTTGTCCTTGATTGTCAAGTCAAATTCCTACAGGAGAAGGATCCACCTAATTAAACGCGCCTTAGCATCCTTTTTGGAGTGAAGGTACTTAAAGGCAGCATGATCTGTGAAGATGGTGATAGGTGAACCAATCAAATATGCA
>NW_010364452.1:1068-1634 GCF_000414095.1 Morus notabilis | reverse complement strand
CTATAGTATAAACTATACAAATTATTGCATAAAATAAATACCAGCATCCAGTCCTGAATTGTCCTAACCAACCGCACTATCAAACCAGGCACCATATTTACCAAGCGCCTTCCAAGTACCTCCCGCCTCATCAAATTCTACTGTGATTTTTCTGTCTTGAAAGACCTTTTGGGCGATTTCATAACCTTTTGGCCCACCTCGCCCTCTACGTTGTCGAGGTTCAGGTGCTGTAAGCATATGAAAGCATTTCAAATCAACATGTACTACTACATTTATTTATAATATGATAGAATGAGAAAAAAAGTCAGAATAACATACCAGACTCACAGTATGCGGGGACTCTGTGAGGACCGGAAGGTGGTTGCGCTCCCCCTGAAGAGCCAACGCAAGTCGTTACCCTACCAGCCATCAATATCTGTGAACAAATTCATATTAATAACAATATTTATAAATTCAAATAAGATCATAATATTAAAACGAAATCTGAGAAAAATGACAAAGATTACTATTCCGTAGTTTTACTCATCGTCGCTGCTACATTGTTGATTGTCGCCATCATCATTTAT
>NW_010364452.1:0-710 GCF_000414095.1 Morus notabilis | reverse complement strand
ACCATACCGTCAAACTTTTTATTTTTTCTCATCCCATGTTTAATAGGAAGCCATTGCCGATGGCCAACAAAACAAGTCTTACTTGTTATCCTCTTTGAAGGAGTTGCATCGTTACAAGTTGGGCATGCTAAATAACCCTGACCACTCCATCCAGATAAACTACTACGAGCAGGAAAATCATTAACAGTCATGAGCAACATAGCTCGCATAAAAAATGATGTATTCGAAACTGCGTCAAGTACAATTACTCCTTCATTCCACAAATCTTTTAGCTCATCCACAAGGGGCCTTAAAAAGACATCCATATCCTTTTCTGGGTGCATTTGGGCCAGGAATCAACAATGCCAATATCTTATAAGGATCCTTAGTGCATAACCACGGAGGTAAATTGTAGGCCGTTAAAACCACCGACCACATACTGTATGAGAGGCTCATGTTCCCAAAAGGATTGAAACCATCAGCGGCCAACCCCAAGCGAACATTTCTCGGCTCACGTGAAAATTCATGATACTTTTCATCTACCTCCTTCCATTTAATACCATCGACTAGATGACGCATTAAATCATCATCATTTGAACACCCACGCTGGTGCCACGTCATATCTTTAGCCGTGTGACGAGAACCGTACAGACACTTCAACCGATCTGTTAACGGGAAATACCGTAGTACTTTTCACGGGACTTGTTTAGTACCCTTTGTCTTTTTTTTCT
>NW_010364451.1:0-990 GCF_000414095.1 Morus notabilis | reverse complement strand
TCGACCGTTCTAAGGTTGAACTCATTTCCAACCTTCCCACCCCTAAGGCCGTTAAAGATGTCTGATCTTTTCTGGGGCACACCAGATTCTATAGGAGGTTCATTCAGAACTTTTCATCTATAGCGAGACCGCTAAGCAACCTCCTAGCAAAAGATGTTGTGTTCAACTGGACACAAGAGTGTGAGGATGCATTCCGAACACTCATCACAAAATTGACTTCTGCCCCTATTATGCAGTCACCAGATTGGAGCTTACCTTTTGAGATCATGTGTGACGCAAGTAATTATGCTGTGGGGGCCGTTCTTGGTCAACGAAGGGAGGGGAAGCCTTTTGTTGTCTACTACGCAAGCCGTACTCTGAATAATGCTCAAATGAACTACTCTACTACTGAAAAAGAGTTGCTTGCTGTAGTATTTGCCCTCGACAAGTTCCGTGCATATTTGATTGGTTCACCTATCACCATCTTTACAAATCATGTCACCCTTAAGTACCTTTTCTCCAAAAAGGATGCTAAGGCGCGTTTAATTAGGTGGATCCTTCTCTTGCAGGAATTTGACTTGACAATCAAGGACAAGAAGGGAGTCGAAAATGTGGTGGCGGACCACTTATCTCGTCTTGAATTTAATGATTCCGCCGAAGTTCCTACTATTGGAGATGACTTCCCCGATGAACATCTCTTCGCCGTCACTAAGATGCCATGGTATGCGAACATTGTTAACTACTTGGTGACGGGCGAGATTCCATCTACCTGGGGTGCACAAGACAAAAGGAAGTTTCTGGTCGAGGTTCGTAACTTTTATTGGGATGACCCCTATCTTTTTAAGTACTGCCCTGACCAGATCATAAGACGATGCATCCCGGATGATGAAATGTCTAGTGTCCTGAACTTTTGCCACAACGATGCATGTGGCGGTCATTTTCCTATGAATAAGACCACCGCAAAAATCTTGCAATGTGGTCTCTATTGGCCCACTTTATTCAAGGACACCA
>NW_010364450.1:0-1867 GCF_000414095.1 Morus notabilis | reverse complement strand
AAAAATTTTATATAAAATTACATCTTAATTTAAATTAAAAATTTAAATTGAGAAACTAAATGAAGCTTTAATTTGATTTAACACAGTCAACAATAGGCAGTTTCCTTTCCGCATGGTTTGTTGATACAGGAGGCCGGATTGCTTGGATGGTATCGACGAAAATCATATGGACGAGATTCCGCGGACAAGACGTGGATACTTTAATTAAAAAACTTAGCAGTAAATCAAGAAATAATCATATATTAAAAGATCACTTAGGATTAATGTCACTGGTGTCTTAAATTTTAAGATCATTTTTTAATTTATCTCATAAATTTTTAAAATTTTCATTTTACTTGCTGAATTTTGAATTCCTCCTGTTTAAGTCATTTTGACTTCTTTTATTTCACCGATTTGAGTTTTTAATTTTAAATTTCTACAATTAAAAACTCTCAGAAAATGTCACATCTAACTTTTTTTACTACGGTTAAAAGCTCTTAAAAAATATCACATCTCAACTCGAATCCGCGAAACAAACATGACCTTTATATGAATTTCGTTAAAATAAGACTGAAAAAGAATGCGTTAAGTGTGACCATGAGATTATTATCTTTTTATTTCTAACAGAAATTTAAACAAAAAGACTTTGATTGCATCGGTCTCTTTTTTTTCTTTCTATTTTTAACATAAATTACAACAAAAAGGATGAAGTGGGAAACAATTTAAAGTTTAGAGAAAAAGTGAGTTTTTAAAATCTAAAGAATAAATTGAATATGACCTTAAAATTTAAAGACATCAATGATAATAATCCTTTTTAAAAAATAATTGTGGGCCCCCTCAAACTAGATCCATACACAAACTGTACAAAAAATAAATAAATAAAAATAAAAATCCATACATGATATTGTTGGAATTTATCAGTTTGGTTTAAGCACAAACCCCAAAGTTCAAACAACTACTATATTAGTAGCAAACTACCTAGGAACCCGCGCGTTGCCGCGGGAAATGCTGTTGTATTAATACAGAAAGTTAAAGTTTTTTATAGTACATGATTAGTTTATATATACATATATATATATATATGATCTATCTTCAATTATAATATATAAACTATATCATACTGTCCCGATGAATTTTATTTAACAAAAATCTTGGAAGAAAATTAACTGCAATTAAAGTGGCCAACCAGATGCAGTGAAGTTCACACAAACACGAAAATCATCAAATAGATTAGTTCAAGGCAACTCAAAAAAGAATAGTCACGTTTCTTCACCCAGAAGCAACAGGCAAAAGCTAAAAGATTAAACGTTTGACAACTATTTACTTTGTAAAATAATAAACAAAAAACTATGTCTTTTCTCTAAGTGAATGCAAAAGTTTTAATTCACATCCAATCTAGACATTTTACTCAGTCTGTTAAGATAAGCATGTTAATAGATAGATACACACAAATTATGGCTTTAGAGATTGTAAATTATATTCTTAAATGTAACAACTTGAGAATACTCAAAAGACATTGGCTTATTAGAAACGAAAGTCACCTGCAATAAAAACACACTAGAGTCTAAACATCCCTAATATTAGCATCCATTATCAAATGCTTGAACACTATATGATCCAAGTAAATTTTAATAAAATTCCTTCTTTGGACAGAAGGGAAAAGGTGTGTTTCAAAACTTGATTTTAAAGTGTAGCCTATTCTAAAGGCATGCTTTGAATTTTTACTAAATGAACTTACAATACTGCAGTAGTGGATTCATAATATAACTTAAATGCTGAGCATGATATTATGAAAATAGATTTCTCCCATCAGAGGAGATTAGTTAAAGAAAGAAAACAGAACTAAACCTACGCAAAAGCTCCGCCGAGTTCAATAATTGCAATAGTC
>NW_010364449.1:0-483 GCF_000414095.1 Morus notabilis | reverse complement strand
TAAAAACTATGCCCAAATCCAACAAGAATCATCATTAGTGCAAGAAATTTATCCACGAAACTAAAAAAAACATAAGAAAATGCAAAATAAAAGTGAAGAAACATAAAGCACAAGTAAAAACAGTAAAACAAAACAAAATAATGAGACAAAACAAAACAGAACGAAAGCCATGCTACAGTAAGTCAATTAAGTAATAAAGGACTTCCCTGAGTGGCCAAAGCTGTAACGCCCTCTAGAATTATAACGCCCTCTAGAATTAAACATGTTTAATTATGTTAAATTGTGAGTTATTAGTGTGCCTAATTTAATTTTCACAATTAATCAAGGAACTTGAAATTATTTTTAATATTTATGATTTCACCCCGAAAGTTTTTAAAATACACTTAAATTTTAATGCATTTTCCTTTTTCCATTTTTCCCTTTTTCATTTTTTCCCTTTTTCCTTTTTTCCTTTTCTTTTCTTTTTCCTTTTTCTTTTTTTTT
>NW_010364448.1:0-385 GCF_000414095.1 Morus notabilis | reverse complement strand
GCCGTTAGATCGAAGCTCTCTTCGCAATCTACATTGGCCAAAGGAACGCACAAAACTTTTGCTGTGTAACAGCGCCCATCAACTGATAGATCTAGTCTCTGTTCGCGCTCTACAATCGCCACGGGAACGGCGACATCTTTTGGTGTCATAACGGGGCCCATCATCGGTCATATCAAAGCTCTCATCGTGCTCTACAACTGCCATGGGAACAGGGACAACCTTTGGGGTCGTTTCGGGGCCTGCCCTTCAGACGTTATATCGAAGCTCTCTTCGCTACCACCGCCACTGGAATGGCGACAACGTTTGGTGTTGAAATGTGGCCCATCAGTCGCTAGCTCGAAGCTCTCTTCACACTCTACAACTGCCCCGGGAAGGGCGACAAATT
>NW_010364447.1:0-500 GCF_000414095.1 Morus notabilis | reverse complement strand
ATCATGAGTGGGGTAATTCTGTTCATGTGGCTTTAGTTGTCGGGATGCAAAAGCTACAACGCGTTCACCTTGCATCAACACACAGCCCAGCCCACTCCCCAAGGTGTCAGTATATATCTCATATAGCCCTTCACTGTCAGGAATAGTCAAGACTGGTGCACTTGTCAGTCTGACCTTCAATTCCTGAAAAGCACTTTCACATTCGGCGTTCCATTCGAATCTGACTTCCTTCCTCGTCAACAGAGTCATCGGTGCAGCGATGCTCGAGAAGTCCTTCACAAAACGCCGGTAATAGCCTGCCAGTCCGAGAAAACTGTGAATCTCCGCTACATTCTTCGGCATTTCCCACTGTAGCACAATCTCGATATTAGAAGGATCGACAGAAATTCCTTGTCCAGAAATCACATGCCCAAGGAACTTCACTTCTGTCAGCCAGAAGTCATACTTCTCTTTCTTAGCATACAACTGGTGTTCTCGAAGAGTCTGAAGAATAATTCTCA
>NW_010364446.1:4518-5536 GCF_000414095.1 Morus notabilis | reverse complement strand
AAACCCTGAACCCTGAACCCTGAACCTTAAGCCCTGAACCGTGAACCCTAAACCCTAACCCCTGAACCCTGAATCCTGAACCCTGAACCGTAAACCGTGAACCCCAAACAGTGAACCATGAACCCTGAACCCTGAACGCCGAACCCCGAACCCCAAACCCTGAACCCTAAACCCTGAACCCTGAACCCTGAACCCTGAACCCTGAACCCTGAACCCTGAACCCTGAACCCTGAACCCTGAACCTTAAGCCCTGAACCGTGAACCCTAAACCCTAACCCCTGAACCCTGAACCCTGAACCCTGAACCTTAAGCCCTGAACCGTGAACCCTAAACCCTAACCCCTGAACCCTGAACCCTGAACCCTGAACCCGGAACGCTGAACCTTGAACCCTGAACCCTGAACCGCGAACCGTGAACCCCGAACCCCGAACCCCAAACACCGAACCCCGAGCCCTGAGCCCCGAGCCCCGAACCCCGAGCCCTGAACCCTGTACCACAGCACTAAGCCCTGAACCCTAAACCCTAAACCTTAAACCCTAAACCCTAAACCCCAAACCCTGAACCCTAAACCCTGAACCCTGAACGCCGAACCCCGAACCCCGAGCCCTGAGCCCCGAGCCCCGAACCCCGAGCCCTGAGCCCCGAGCCCCGAACCCCGAGCCCTGAGCCCCGAGCCCCGAACCCCGAGCCCTGAGCCCCGAGCCCCGAACCCCGAGCCCTGAGCCCCGAGCCCCGAACCCCGAGCCCTGAGCCCCGAGCCCCGAACCCCGAGCCCTGAACCCTGTACCACAGCACTAAGCCCTGAACCCTAAACCCTAAACCACATAAACCCCCTAAACCCCAAACCCTGAACCCAGAACCCTGAACCCTAAGCCCTGAACCGTGAACCGTGAACCATGAACTGTGAACCCTGAACCCTGAAACCTGAGCAAACCCTGAACCCAGAACCCTGAACCCTAAACCCTGAGCCCTGAACCCTGAACCCTAAGCCCTGAACCGTGAACCGTGAACCATGAAC
>NW_010364446.1:0-756 GCF_000414095.1 Morus notabilis | reverse complement strand
AACCCTGAACCCGGAACGCTGAACCTTGAACCCTGAACCCTGAATCGTGAACCGTGAACCCCGAACCCCGAACCCAGAACCCCGAACCCTGAACCCCGAACACTGAACCCCGAGCCCTGAGCCCCGAGCCCCGAACCCCGAGCCCTGAACCCTGAACCACAGCACTAAGCCCGTAGCCCTAAACCATAAACCCTAAACCCTAAACCCCAAACCCTAACCCCCAAACCCCAAACCCTCCCCAAACACCAAACTCCAAACCCCAAACCCTAAACCCTAAACCCCAAACCCTAAACTCTAAACCCTAAACCCTAAACCAAAAACCCCAAACACCAAACCCCAAACCCCAATCCCCAAACCCCAAACCCTAAACCCAAAACCCTAAACCCCGAACCCCAAACCCTGAACCCTGAACCCTAAACCCTAAACCACATAAACCCCCTAAACCCCAAACCCTGAACCCAGAACCCTGAACCCTAAACCAAACCCCAAACCCCAATCCCCAAACCCCAAACCCTAAACCCAAAACCCTAAACCCCGAACCCCAAACCCTGAACCCTGAACCCTAAACCCTAAACCACATAAACCCCCTAAACCCCAAACCCTGAACCCAGAACCCTGAACCCTAAACCCTGAACCCTAAGCCCTGAACCGTGAACCGTGAACCATGAACAGTGAACCCTGAACCCTGAACTGTAAACCGTGAACGCTGAACCCTAAACGCCGAACACTGAACCACAAACCCTGAACCCCGAACCC
>NW_010364445.1:0-535 GCF_000414095.1 Morus notabilis | reverse complement strand
TCTACGAATGGCACGGGAATGACGACAACTTTTAGTGTCGTAATGGGGCGCCTCGGCCATTAGATCGAACCTCTCTTCTCGATCTACAACTGCCACGTTTTTGGTGAAAACTTTTGGTGTCCTAACGGGGCCCATCGCGTGTTAGATCGAAGCTCTCTTCGCGCCCTACAACTGCCATGGGAACGGAAAAACTTTTGGTGTCATAACGGGGCCCATCAGCCGTTAGATCGAAGAACTCTTCACGCTTTACCACCTCCAGGGGAACGGTGACAACTTTTGGTGTCATAACGGGGCCCATCAGCCGTTAGATCAAAGCTCCATTCACGCCCTACAACCGGCACGGGAACGGCAACAACTATTTACGTCGTAACGGGGCCATCAGCCGTTAGATCGAAGAACTCTTCACGCTTTACCACCTCCAGGGGAACGGTGACAACTTTTGGTGTCATAACGGGGCCCCTCAGCCGTTAGATCGAAGCTCTTTTTGTGATCAACGAATGGCACGGGAACGGTGACAAATTTTGGTGTCGTAATG
>NW_010364444.1:369-500 GCF_000414095.1 Morus notabilis | reverse complement strand
GGCCCCGTTACGACACCAAAAGTTGTCGCCGTTCTCGTGGTGGTTGTAGGGCAAGAAGAGAGCTTTGATCTAACGCCCGATGGGCCCCGTTAGGAAACCAAAAGTTTTCGCCGAAAACGTGGCAGCTCTAG
>NW_010364444.1:0-304 GCF_000414095.1 Morus notabilis | reverse complement strand
GCAGTTGTAGAGTGCGAAGAGAGCCTCGATCTGACGGATTATGGGACCCGTTACGACACCAAAACTTTTCACCGTTCCCGTGGTACTCGTAGATCATGAAGAGAGCATCGATCTAACGGCGGATGGACCCCATTACGACACCAAAAGTTGTCGTCGTTCCCGTCGCATTCGTAGATCGCGAAGAGAGTTTCTTTAATCTAATGGTTGATGGGCCCCGTTACGACACCAACAATTGTTGCACTTCCCGGGGTGGTTGTAGAGTACGAAGAGAGCTTCGATATAACCTCTGATGGGCCGGCCCCGT
>NW_010364443.1:0-241 GCF_000414095.1 Morus notabilis | reverse complement strand
CCGTTACGACACCAACATTTGTCGCCCTTCCCGGGGCAGTTGTAGAGCTCGAAGGGAGCTTCGATCTAACGGCTGATGGGCCCCGTTCGACACCAAATGTTGTCGCCATTCTAGTGGTGGTGGTAGAGCACGAAGAGAGCTTCGATATAACCTCTGATGGGCCGGCCCCGTTACGACACAAAAACTTTTCGTTAAATTCGTGGCGGTTGTAGCGGGGGAAGAGAGCTTTGATATGACGGAT
>NW_010364442.1:933-1156 GCF_000414095.1 Morus notabilis | reverse complement strand
TGAAAACCTTTGGTGTCGTAAAGAGGCCCATAATCCGTCAGATCAAAGCACTCTTCGCCCTCTACAACTGCCACTAAAACCGCGACAAATTTTTGTGTCGTAACGGGCCCCATTAGCCGTTAGATTGAAGCTCTCTTCACAATCTACAATGGCCAAAGGAACGCTTAAAACTTTTGGTGTGTAACGGCGCCCATCAACCGATAGATCTAATCTCTGTTCGCGC
>NW_010364442.1:0-484 GCF_000414095.1 Morus notabilis | reverse complement strand
GGGGCCGGCCCATCAGAGCTTATATCGAAGCTCTCTTCGCGCTCTACCACCGCCACTAGAATGGCGACAACGTTTGGTGTCGAAACGGGGCCCATCAGCCGTTAGATCAAAGCTCTCTTCACGCTCTACGATCGCCCCGGGGAGGGTGACAAATGTTGGTGTCCTAACGGGGCCCATCGGGCGTTAGATCAAAGCTCTCTTCACGCTCTACGATCGCCCCGGGGAGGGTGACAAATGTTGGTGTCCTAACGGGGCCCATCAACCGTTAGATTAAAGAAGCTCTCTTCGCGATCTACGAATGGCACAGGAACGACGACAACTTTTGGTGTCGTAACGGGGCCCATAATCCGTCAGATCGAGGCTCTCTTCGTACTCCACCCCCGCCATGGGAACGACGACAACTTTTGGTGTCGTAACGGGGCCCATCAGCCATTTTATCGAACCTCTCTTCGCGATCTACAGCTACCATGTTTTCGGTGAAAAC
>NW_010364441.1:1294-3763 GCF_000414095.1 Morus notabilis | reverse complement strand
GTTAAGAAAAATAAAGATATTTAAATTATATAATATGAAGGTAAGAAAATACCAAATTTGCTCAAAATAGGCACAGTCAGAAAATAATTCATTATCACATAATGGATATAGTATATAAAAAGCAAAATATAAGAAAGGAAAAAAAATCAAATGAGTTTTAGAATATACTTAGTTGCACTAACATATCACATACATACATTAAATCTATCTACAGGAAAAAAATATGCTTTATATTACACTATAAAGTAATTACAGAAAATAAAAAAAATGAAGAAACATCTAAAAAAACACATAAAACGACACATTTAAGAACAAATAAATAAGTAAAATACTGAAGACAGATTATTACAATTATTATACATAAAGACCAAAGTAATTTAAATTAAAACAGAAACAAATTTTTGTAATGTGAACATAAAAAAAGTAGTAATTGTTTAAAAAACACTAACTCATCAAATAACATTAATACCATAAGAAAAAAAATTGTAAGCCACCAGCATAAATTTCAGACAATACGGGCACAAAGCCCAGACAATACGGGCATAAACCCCAAACAATATGGGCAACATCAAAAACATCAATGTTTGCATTAACAGTCACCCTATATGTGCTAACAATAAAAGAAAATAACAACATCGTCACCAAATAAGAATAAAGATTTAAAAAATTTAAACTTTCACAGAAAAACAGAAAAGGAAAAATACCAACCTAATGAATATGTAAATAACAATAATCTAAATAACTGAAATAGTAAAGAACATAAAAAAATAAAAAAAAAAATAAAAACTTTTAGAAAACAAAGCACAGGAGCAAAACAACATCACAACGTTTTGAGGAAATGCATAAAAACATGAGCATATTCATTATGTGAACAGAATAAGGTAAAGAGATAAAGGTAGATATGTGAACAGAATAATTCATTTCCTCAAAAGCAAATAATAACATAAGTATAAAAACAGAATAAAGTGAAGAGATAAAGGAATATATGAATAACTTTATATAAAAAATCAAAAACAACATCACAACTAAATAGTTTTTAACAGTAAAAAAAACAAATGTAAGGAAAAAAAGCACAATACCTCAGTCGAAGAAACGCAGTGAACAGGCTAGATCCAGCAGAAAAACCAAGATTCAAAATCAAACAGAGGCATATAGGATAACTCAATATCCAAAACCGACGAAGGAAAAAAAGGAACCAATTTTTCAAAAAATAGGAACAATACTAACATGAGCCTAATATGAAGATGTTTTTTAAAGAGTTAGCAAAGATAGAAGGCAGAAAAGGCATTATATAGTCGCAGAAAGTAAATTTTTAAATCTCTGATACAAATTCCAGCAAAGAGGGATGAATCAGATAAGTAATTCTTTTACCGCACATATCTTCAAGCATGCAACTCACCGCAAAAAGGAACGAATAAGCAACGGACACAAAAATATCAGATATCTATTATATGAATCTGCAGCATGAGAAAACACGTGTCAAAATATAACATTAACATGGTAAGTTAGTAATAATCCTGCAAAAAATAAAATGAAGAAAAGCATCAGGAAATTGATCAGACTGAGAAATAAGAAAATAAGGGAAATTTTTTTTGAAGAAAATATATATCAAAAACATTCTGAAATAAAATAATTAAGACAAATAAATCATACATAGTAAACAAACAAACGAAAAAAAAAAAAAAAAAAAACAAAAATTTATCAAAAAAAGGAGAAAAAAAAAAAGAAAAACCTAAAACATAAAAAAGTAAAAAAAAAAAAAATCCTAAGACATAAATAAGGAAAATTTTGCCCAAGAAAATACAAAGGAAAAAAACCCTAAAACATAAATAAATAAAAATAAATAAAATAGAAGAACGAAGACTTATATCATCCAAAAATAAATAAAGCAAAATAAAATTAATATCCATTACTAAAAAAAAAAAATCAAACACCAGAACAAAAAAAAACGTAAATGAAACAAATGAAAAGGCAAAAAAAAAAATCAGAGATGTGCGGACGAAGAATAGAGAAAAAAATCAAACAAAAAACCCAAATCAAAACAGGAAAATAGGCCAAAAAAACCCTAAATCTGCCCCCAAACCCCACCAAAGGAACGAAGATATTTTAGGCACAGAAAGAGAAGAAACAGAAAAAAGAGGAATTCAAAAATAAAGAAAATAATATATTATAAATTCGCAAGGTTAAATTTTAACCAAATCTCAAAACATTAAAAAAGAACAAAGCCAAAAAAAAAATGAAGAAACAAATTTGAGGAAATGAACAGAGCACAGGAGGAAGACATGGTAGAAAAGAGAGAAAACGTTATGTCTTCAGCCCAAATTGACCAAACCCACTTATTAGTGCATGAAAATGCACCATAAATACTGTTTTTGATTTATATAATATTAAAATATTTAAACTTTAATTAAACAATTCTATTATTTTTATTCATAATATTTTTAATTAGAATTTGTCTAGTTTTTGCTT
>NW_010364441.1:0-677 GCF_000414095.1 Morus notabilis | reverse complement strand
TGATTTCTCCTAATTTATGTGTAATTTTATTTTGTTTCTTTTTCTTTTGTAATTTTCTAGTTTTACAATTTATTTCCTTATTTGATAGGCAACCTCTGAACACTATAAATAGAGGGGTTGGCTTAAGGTTTTAGAAGCTTTTTTTAATATTCAGTTTTCTGTCGTCTTGCTGTCATTCTCATATTTTCTCTCTAGAACTTGTGAGAATGTTTTGCAAGATAGGCTAGAGTTTTCTTGGTGAGGTTAGAGATGAACTTCTGTTGAGTTACCCAATTCGGGGTTTTGATTCCTTGTGCTGTAAAGTTCAACATCTGAATAAATTAAATCTCATATATTTTTCTATTACTTTTTAAAATATTGTGTGTCAATTTTTATATAAGTTCAGTCACGCTTTTCTTATGTAATTCTGTCATGCAATGTTTTGTTATTCAAATTATTTTACAAATTGTCTTTTACTGCAATATTGTCAGATTGATATATTGTCGATTTTAGATAACTTGTAATAATAATATTTCTGGAGTCAACATACAGATTTAATTTATTTGGTTATTTAATATTGTGAATCAAAACTTAGATTGGTGAACGAAACATTAGAGATTCTCGACACCTTACCGTTTTCTTCTTACCGATTTTATCCTTTTTATTTTATTTGCAACAAAAATCTCAAAAACTCTCAT
>NW_010364440.1:1090-1197 GCF_000414095.1 Morus notabilis | reverse complement strand
ACTCTCTCATCGCGATCTACGAATGGCACGGGAACGGTGAAATGTTTTACTGTCGTAATGACGCCCACAATCTGTCAGATCAAAGCTCTCTTCCCCCTCTCCAACTG
>NW_010364440.1:703-838 GCF_000414095.1 Morus notabilis | reverse complement strand
CAACCTTTGGTGTCGTAACGGGGCCGGCCCATCAGATGTTATATCGAAGCTTTCTTCGCGCCCTACTACCGCCACTGGAACGGAGAAAACGTTTGGTGTTGAAATGAAGCCCATCACCCGATAGATCGAAGCTCT
>NW_010364440.1:0-526 GCF_000414095.1 Morus notabilis | reverse complement strand
CCACGTTTTCGGCAAAAACTTTTGGTGTCCTAACGGGGCCCATCGGGCGTTAGATCGAAGCTCTCTTCGCGCCCTACAACCGCCACGGGAACGGCGACAACTTTTGGTGTTGAAATGGGGCCCATCAGCGGTTTGATCGAACCTCTCTTTATGATCTACAACTGCCACGGGAACGGCGAAACGTTTGATGTCGTAACGGGGCCCATCAGCATTAGATCGATGCTCTCTTCGCGATCTACGACTACCACGGGAATGGCGAAAAGTTTTACTGTCGTAACGGGGCCTATAATCCGTCAGATCGAGGCTCTCTTGCCACTCTGCAACCGCCAGAGGAACGGCGACAACTTTTGGTGTCGTAACGGGGCCCATCAGCCGTTACATCGACTCTCTCATCGCGATCTACGAATGGCACGGGAACGGTGAAATCTTTTAGTGTCGTAACGATGCCCACAATCAGTCAGATCAAAGCTCTATTCCCCCTCTACAACTGCCATGAAACCGTGACAATTTTTGGTGTCGTAACGGG
>NW_010364439.1:0-491 GCF_000414095.1 Morus notabilis | reverse complement strand
ACAGATCAAAACACTACGATCTGATCGTGGTGGTGAATACTTGCTGGGATAGTTCGAAGACTTTCTTAAAGAAGAAGGTATATCTTCTCAACTGACTGCACCAGGTACTCCTCAGTAGAATGGCATGTCGAAAAGAAGGAACCGAACTCTATTAGATATGGTTAGATCAATGATGAGTTACTCATCCCTTCCTGATTCCTTTTGGGGGTATCCCTTGGAAACATCAGCATATATTCTGAATCAAGTTCCGTCTAAAGCAGTGCCTGGAACTCCATATGAAAGATGGAGTGGCAAGAAGTCATCTCTTGGCCACACCAGAATATGGGGTTGCCCAGCACATGTGCTTAGAAAGAAGACTGGCAAGCTAACCAGTCGTTCAGAATTATGCCTATTTGTAGGATATCCTAAAGGGACAAAAGGCTACATCTTTTATAGTCCTGCTGATCAGAAAACATTTGTTAGCACGAATGCTCATTTTCTAGAAGAGGATT
>NW_010364438.1:0-1225 GCF_000414095.1 Morus notabilis | reverse complement strand
GAGTATAATAATGCTAAATTTTAATAATTGGATGTACATATATTAATTACTTGTTGGCTTTTCACAATTATTGCAATATTGTTATTTTTTAAATTTCTTCAACAATTTTTTTCATAAAACTGTATAATTTATTGACCTTAATCCTTAAACCCACCTACTGGGAATCATCACACTAAATTATCAAGAAAATATGTTAGAACAAATACCTGTCTCTATTGGTGCAGCCTCAATCTCCAACAGAAAATCTCTTTGACAAAGTATTCTTGGGGTTATCGCCTTCCTCAGTCAAATCACCAGATTTCTAAATGAGTGCTTTCTCTCTTGATGGGGAAGAGTGAAAACCTACCGTATGATTTGACCTATTAGGAACCATAACTATAAGTTTCTTAATATATTGTCCCATTAGGCACTTATTAAACTTAATCTGGTCAATATTTGATATCTACCCATTTGGTCCATACCCAGTTAAGAAACTTATTGGACTTTCCTAAATTGACCGCTTGATTTGTCCAATCAATTTAAATAGTGGTAATATAATTAATATGTTGCCCACAATAGATAATAGAAAATAAAATTATCTCACATATATATATATATATATATATATGTTTTTAAATACTTTATCTTCCTCTAATTCTTAAGTTGAAGGGATTAGAAAATGATACTTCATTTATAGTCTAAAAATAATTTCACACTGAACTACGTGATAAGGTGTAGAGTTTAAATCCTTCATTCTAAAAAAAATAATAATAATAAAGAGAGAGAGGTTGGCCACAAGGATTTATTACTTATCTTCAATTCAAAATTTAATTTTTTTACGTTGTTTTTATTTTATTTTATTTTTCATAGACGAAAAATAAAGAAAATCAATAAAATCATAAAAAATTGAATATTCATAAAAAATAGTGCCGCTTGTTGCATTAATTCCTAAAAAATCGTATGTTAATTTTAGAATGCGAAACATAAATAAAAATGTAAATTTTTTACCAATCCTGGCCCCTGGGAGTCCCACTACGTGGGCTAGGAGGCTTTTTGACAACATTTTATTTTTTATCTTTTTTTTAGGCCATTTTTTGTAAGCGTGCCCAAAAAAATGTAAGGATCTTGTTTGCAAAATTTTAGAATTTTTTGACGTCATTTTTATTTTATTTTATTTTTCAAAGACAAAAAATAGAGAAAATTATAAAAAATAGAATATTCATCAAATAATGGTGCTGCTTCTTGC
>NW_010364437.1:0-1191 GCF_000414095.1 Morus notabilis | reverse complement strand
GTTCAATTCCTGCCTGAACTACTAAATTAATTATGTGACATGCACACCGCTGATGAAAACTTTTCCCTCCAAACGCATTATCAAAAGTAATTGTTAAAACTTTATCTTCTATCCCATAAAACCTAAACATTTCCATTATTGTACTAAAAATAGATGTTACGTTATAAGTATATGGACATAAAGGAAAACCAATTATTCTTTTTTGTAAAACCCAATCGTCATCAACGTAGTGCGCTGTGACACATAAATATCCAGTTTTATTACACCCCTCCCACAGATCAGAAGTGCAAGACATGGTAGCATTAAAAGTCCTAAAATTATCAACAAGAGATTGTCTCATTGCATAAAAAACTTTCATGCAATCAGAACGAGTTGTGTTTCTACTTACCCATTTAAATTGTGGATAAAAGGCTGTCTGGATGAATTCTTCGAAAGAGGCATCATCTGCAAAAGAAAGAAGCAATTCGGCACTAGCTAGAAATTTAGCTAGGGCCTCACAAGCACGTTGTGCATCGTATGTAAAATTTTGTAACCCATGTGATGTGAGTGATAGTGTTTGTTGGCAGGAGTCCACACTCCCACCTTGGTGCAACGGTAGACATACTTTCCAATGTCTATCCAGATGACCAATACCCCCACCCTTTTTATTAGAAAAGTGCTTTTTACAATATTTACATACCGCACGAATTTCCATCTCACCTGTTTTTGGATTTGGTCGGGGCTCCTCAGTGAAATGCTGCCATGGCGGAGAAGTTCGCGGTCTTTTACCTCTGCTGCGTTCTCCAGCCTCCTCGTTGTGTACTGAAGCATTATCCACCGGAGTATTTTCTGGTTCAGTGGGGGTGGGGTTGGAAGGCATCATTTCTTCCTCAAAAAATGTCTCCTCACCAAGCTCAGGAAAAGCAGTGAAATCAGGGAAGTTTGGTGAGGCCATTTTCTGGAAATTGATAGAACTTGATTGAACTTTGTAAATGAAAGAGCTAGAAAATGAATGAACGCAAGAAAAAAGCTTAGAATCAAAATCAAAGAGACAAGTTGAGAGTGAGATGAGAATATGAGAGTGAATTATTGTGTGAGATTTATGGTGGAATTAAGGGGTATTTATAGGGGATTTTAGGGTTGAAATTCGGTTTTTTTTTCCATTGGGCCCTTCACGGGCCCAACGTGCGGCACGTGACGGGCCTCCCGTTT
>NW_010364436.1:0-1753 GCF_000414095.1 Morus notabilis | reverse complement strand
AAAAAAAAAAAAAAGATTTAATCAAAACCAAATCATTTTTTCCCTCTTGGGATAAAATTTACCTCCAATTTGAAAATTGAAAGTTATAAAAACTAATTAATAAAATTTATAAACATATGTCTTTTGGAGAAGACTAAATGATAGACTTTGACTTACACAATAAAAAAATATTAATGCCTAACAAATAATAGAGTCTGTTTTATTTTTAACGATAAAGAAATAAAGTTTTAAGCTTATAAAGAATTGGAGAAGGTATTTAAAAAAATGGCTATTTATAAAGAAAAACGTAGCTTAAAATTTTATGGATAAAGAAAATTATACGAGTTCTAACTGCAAATGGTGAAGGCGATGGCCAACAAACTTATAAAATATGATAGTAGATTATTTAGTTAGTCGGGGTTTTTTTTATGGTGATTATAAAGTTACTTAAGGTCTTTCTGACCAAGGAATTAACAAAGATGCTTTGCCAAAAATAAAATAGAATTAACTTAAATGAAAGAAAATGTTGCGCTTTTATTGATCATGGAAAAAATCAATCTAGGGCACAAATTTGTGTATAAACTTATGATGAGATAGCCACTTGTCCTTTTTTTTTTCAATTATTAGACGTCATAAGTAATTTTAAAGATTTAATAAAAACCAAATCATTTTTTCCTTTTGGGATAAAATTCACCTCCAATTTGAAAATTGGAGTATAAAAACTAATTAATATAATTTATAAACAAATATCTTTTTGGAGAAGACTAAAGCCTCGTTCATTTAACCGATTTGAGTTTTCAATTTCATTTTTACTACAGCTAAAAGCTCTCATAAAAAGTCATATCTAACTTTTTAAAAGCTCTCACACAAAGTCACATCTCAATTCGAATCGGCGAACTGAACGATGCCTAAAATAATAGACTTTGACTTACACAATATAAAAAATATTAATGCCTAACAAATAATATAGTGTTTTGCATTTTTAACAATAAATAAACAAAGTTTTAAGCTTATAAAGAGTTGGAGAAGGTATTTAAAAAAAAGGGGTATTCATAGATAAAAATGTAGCTTAAAAAAAATTGTAGATAAAAAAAAATATAGGAGTTCTAACTGCAAATAGGGAAGGCAACAACAAACTTTTAAAATATGATAGATTATTTAGTTAGTCGGTTTTTTTATGGTGATTATTTAGTTAGTTAAGGTCTTTGAAAGGATCGCCAATTAATACTTTGTTTTTTCGTTAATAAAATGGAAAATAAAAAACAAAAAAAAAGGTTATGTTGGGCATGGAATTGGACGTGTGCAACAGCAACGGAAACAAAGTGGGTTATCATAGTCAGCATTACATTATTGTATTGGCAGTTCATGGTCATTGCCATCATAGTTTATGTCCTAACAAAAGGCCCTGACATGATTTTTGGATTTATTCTTTAGAAGTCGGCGTTTCGCTGATTCGAGTTTAGAATTTGAGTTTTGTTACAGTAAAAAACTCTCACAAACAATCACATCTAATTTTTTTACTACAGTAAAAAATTCTCACATACAATCACATCTCAACTCAAATTTTAAACTCGAATCATCGAAACGAACGAGGCATAGATATTTCAAGACATACTTCATAGTGATAAATTCAGGAAAATGCTGAGTAGTAAAAAAATAATAATAATAAATAATAATAATCAGGAAAATGCTGACTAGCCAAACGGGGATTTCTCTTCGTTACAAAATGCGTGGGTCGTATCAGGTGGGATCGCGTGAGCCCACCAAATGGGAC
>NW_010364435.1:19011-26462 GCF_000414095.1 Morus notabilis | reverse complement strand
TCTGAATTTTGTACTCTATTTAAATATTCTTCATATTTTAGAACAGGTTCATTTTACCCCTAAATAATGGAAACAAAATGATGATGTGGCACTGTTTATACTTTTATAAATGCCCCATTAACTATTAATTTTAATTCAACTTACCCCCTGAGTTATTACTTTTGTGTTAACTTGTTCCTCGATATCTTAAAAAGTCAGGGTAACGCAAAAATTAATACTTTAGGGGGCTTTTAGGAAATAATTTTAGTTTAGAGGGTGTTATGAACCCTTTTTTTATACATTTGAAGCTAAATAAACACTTTTCAAAATTTGAAAACATGTAGTAACAAGATCAAAAAATTAAGGGGCATTTACCAAATTAACTACCCTTCATCTTATAACTACATAACTCGTAACGACTTGTCAAATGAGTGAAATATTTATATTAAAGAAGTGCACAACTCAGTCCTCATCCCACGATCGGTAGTTTGTGCCATATTACACGGATCGGGAAAACATGACATGAATTCCATTGGTAATTTGGTCATTGTCAAATTGAACCACGAAGTATTAGTATACAAATTGTAGCAGTTATCGTGTCTTGTGTATTAATGAATAACGTGCTGCCCGGTTAATAAATTAAATAATAAATTACATCTCACGCTTATCTAGTTATCTTGGAAGAAAAAAAATGACGTATAGATAAATTTTGAAAACTAGAAATGTAACAATCTCATTGATCACTACTATAGGCCCTATATATAGCCCTATATATATATATATATATATATATATATATTCAGATCCTTAGTGTGGGGAGAACTCAGTCATTATAAGCCAAGTTTCTCTCCGTCGTGTAAAATTAATAAAAAATTAAAAAATATATATCTATGAAAAGGAAATAAATGTGAACAAAGAACTGAGGAAACCACGAGGGAAGTTTCTATTCCTTGAAAACGCGGATGGTGGTAGACTTTGTGAGAGCTAGGAAAAATAAATGTGTATAAATATGTATATGTGTGTATATATGTATATGTTATATATAAATATAAGTTAATTTTGAAAGGGAGCTAAAGGTAGATAGATGGGCATGAATGATGCCGCGGGTGAGGGAAGATTGGTAGCTTCATACTATAATAAAGAAATGGAAATATTATATATATTTAAAAGGACTTGGAATAGAAAATTTGATTGGTACAATAAATATCAAACTCTCGTTGCTTCACGGCATCCATAATCTCTAGAAGAATACTATTGAGAAAATATTTTATAATTTGATCTTTTTTATGTTAGAAGATTGAATTGAAACTGGCCAATTGGCTTTTTCCGTCCCTTTTACATTGGACAGAGACAGAAAGTAACGCAACGACTGACCTAGTCAGATTCCAGGGGTTGGTCTATAGCTCGAAAAAAGTAATAAAAATAAATAAATAAATAAAAAAGGTAACCTTAGACAGTTGCCAAATGCGTATAGATCTGAATATTTGACGTAAATTAGTAAAAATAAATGGACCACTAAAACACATATAGAGAATTAGAATAATGTGAATGCTGTTGATGGCTAAATGATTAAAAATGTTCTTTTCAGAATATTAAAAATGATTCTTTTTCCCGCCTTTTGGTGATAGTGTTATATGGTTTTGGGAAAGAACACAAAAAGGAAGCATTGTTTATTTCTTCCTTGTTCATGACACGTTTTGAGACTCATGAACAATCGTTCAACTATCATGTGATAACTAAATATTTTGCGGAAAAGAAAAAATAAAAAAAAGAAAGGAATAGAGAAAACTTGATATTATCTTATCATTCGGCACACAGTCTAATTGTGATGAATAAAAAATGTTGGCAAATTGGCGTGACTGAGACAAAATTAATTGTAAGATGTATTGATCTAAGCAAAGAATCATATAAAAGAGCTCTTCTTATGAGATCACATTAATTGAAGATGAGAGTAACAGAAGCATTAATTTGACTTTTTCCAATCGCGGTTAAGACAAAAATGGATTTGGTTTAGAGATAAGGGTAAGGACCTTAAAAGTAATTAGGGAATAAAAATAACAAATAAATAAATAAAAAGACTAACGATGATGAGATCAGAGCCATTTTAATATGCAATTATGAAACTATTAGGTAGATAAAACAACGTTATCGATAACTCTTTCTCCTTCATTGGAGTGAAAAGTCCATATGAACTAAATCAAATTGGTTCTGTTTTGAACATATATATATATATATATATATATATATATATCTATTAGATCGTTTTCAAGTGATGAAGGCAGCCCTAGACCCGCTGAAAACTGATGTCGGTTTCTTCTTCATATTGTTTTTTCCTTCACAATCACAATATATGTACGTATTTGTGTTCATTTTTTATTTTTTAATATTGCGTTTAGAGCAAGGATTCGTGTCATAATTCGGATCATAGTTTGTGGCTCATTACAGCGTTTTCTCTCACAAAAAACACACGTAAACTGAAAATTATTCTGAATCATAATTCTGAACTGTAAAAAGATTGAGTTTTTTTAGATAGCCACGTGGAGTGGAAGGGATATCATGAAGGGGGAATAATACAGTTTTGGATTTTATGAATTAGCTAGTTTTTAGGCCATCAGTTTAATTAGCAAGAGGGGTTTGATTCTGAACTAATTAAGGTAGTTAACTGCGGTTGTGAGTATAGCTTAATTAACGATAATTCAACACATCTGATTCCACCTTAGGGTGCAAAGTTCAAATTCTCCTATCCCTAAAATTCAGAAAAAAGATAAAAGCTAGCTAATTAGTTTTCATAAGGCGTGGTTTTCATTCTTTTTTTTTTTTAAATGATAATATATTCCAAAATATGAAAAATATTACAAACACCAATCTATACACATAGCTCCTACTATAAGAAACACGACACCACAGATAACCAATTCTATCAATAAATTCAAATGAAGCTGATCAATGGAAAATAGTATGTACCAGACTTAACAAACAAAAAACACTAAAGACGTACACAAAAAACGAGCACGCACATAGTCTTTGACATATGTTCCACAGTCGATGGAAACAGTCCAATCAACCGATGTCGAAAAACTCATAGTACGAAGGCTAACACAAACTGCAAAGAAACATATCTTGTGGACCCAAAAAAAACAATAATCTAAATTAATCGGAGGTGAGAACCACTATTATTATAAATGAAAAATGATAAAAATCCACAGCTAGAACATCAAAACACCAAGGAAAGGAAAGTAAGATCACCCCTCCACATGAGTGAAACAAAATGGTAAAAAAGTTTAGCGATTGGTAAATACATGTCGGCGATGACCAACGCGTGCACTACAAGACGACTCAACTTCTTTCACAGACTACAACCTAAGATCAGCGCGTCCAAAGACACTTCAAGTTCAACGACAATCACATCCCTACTTTAGATTCAATCCGATAACCGTCCTCCACCACGGTTTGGCACGAACCCCACCCTAAACTATCTGATGACAAGTTTGTAAATAAACTTTGATCCCCAAACGCCCACCAATACACTGAGCCTCTGACCATGAATCCAAAACCTCTCTTTTTTTTCCCTCTTTTCACCTGTAAGTCTAAGAGGACGTTTGGTTTATGTATTCAGAATTATGATTCAGAATCATTCTCGTTTTACGTATATTTTTTATGAGAAAAAATACTGTAAAGAACCATGAATCATGATTCAGAATTATGGACGGATATAGGAAACAAACGTCACCTAATTGTTTTTAGTATAAGGGGTGGCTTTCAATAATCAAAACTTTTTTTAGGGAAAAAAAGACTCAATAAAAATTATTATTTGTTATGTCACAAACCCTCATTACTCCCTCCTAAAAAAAATAATAAACAAAAAAATAAAGATAAGATAAACAAACTATATATTAAAAAAATGAGGGCTTATATGTCAAGGCAAAATAATAATAGTAAGAATAATAATTAGTGTGAAACATTTTAATATAGACATCACACTTGGGAGCACGTCCTATAATAAACAACAGCTACACCCAATTTGTCAATATGACAGGCCAATATTTTAAGGACCGTCCTTCTCTACACCACCTTTCTCCATTTCTTTCTTCTTCCTCTCTCTCTCTCTCTCTCTCTCTCTCTCTCTCTCTCTCTCTCTCTCTCTCTCTCTCTCTCTCTCTCTCTCTCTCTCTCTCTCTCTCTCTCTCTCTCTCTCTCGTCAAGCTAGCCACTTTGTGCGCCCTACACGCGCTGTCAGCATTATCTAAACCAAAACTAAACCCATCAACAATTTATAGCGATCTTCTTCCCATATATATACTTACTCCTCCATGTCGGACGTGCCTCTTGTGGCTCTGTCTGTCGACCGCGGCCTAATTGATCAATTCCTGACAACAACAACCATGGACATCACTAGATTCACGTCTAATACCAAAACCAACAACAAAAAACCATTATTCATGAGTGATAGATCAGATCAAGACTACTCCAACGACAACTCTCCTTCCACTACTGAAAACGGCTCAGAATCTCCTCCCTCCACCACCGTCTTCAACGACCCCATGAAAATCAGTACTTCTATTTCCTCCCCCAAGAAAAGGTAAGTTCTTTTCTATATATATATATACATATACATATATGTGTATAGATATTTTTCTATGTTCAAATTGCATGTATCGCATGCATTGAGAAAATTAACTCATAAGATTTTCTTTTTGCGTTTTGATACAAATTGACAGTGTTTAGTGTTTATCAGTTTGCTTAGTGGTGGATTTTGTCGCAAAAAAATTTGAATTTATGTTCAAAACTATAGACAAAAACGGGTATATCTAAATTTTGTTACTTTACATAATATTGCAGTAGGCGATCTGTACAGAAAAGAGTAGTGTCAATTCCGATCAAGGAAGTTGAAGGGTCACGCTTAAAGGGCGAGATCAGCGGTAGTACTCCGCCGTCCGATTCATGGGCCTGGAGAAAGTACGGTCAGAAGCCCATCAAAGGCTCCCCTTATCCCAGGTACATCTCCTTCCACAATCACAAAAATAATATCATATATCATGTTCCCCAGTTTTTAATTTTATTCATAATTAATTAGGGGATTAAATTATAAAGTTTCTTACTAATTTATTTATCTTTTGGTGTTTGGTTGGTGGGAAAATGGGAACAGAGGGTATTACAGGTGCAGTACCTCAAAGGGCTGCCCGGCTAGAAAACAGGTCGAGAGGAGCCGCGTGGACCCCACCATGCTCGTCGTCACCTACTCCGCCGAACACAACCACCCTTGGCCGGCTTCTAGAAACAATCATCACAACCACCACCGCAGCCAATCAGCCGCCGCCACGTCAGCCTCCGCGAAACTCCTGAAGGAGGAGGCTCCGGAGACTCAGCCCGAACCGGAACCGGATCCCGAGTCGGAAGAGAGATTTGCCGGCCTTGTCGGGGACGAGTTCGTCGGGTGGTTCGGGGACATGGAAACGACGTCGTCGCGGGTACTGGAGAGCCCTATATTCGCGGATGCTGACGTGGCACCGTTGGTGTTCCCGATGAGGGAGGAGGACGAGTCGCTGTTCGCCGATCTCGGGGAACTGCCGGAGTGCTCGCTGGTGTTCCGCCACTACCGTGGAGTGGGACCAGAGGTCGAGATCTGCTGACACGTGTGCCTGCCCCATATAATATTAAAATATTTAATATACACACGAGGGAGATTACATTCACATATGAAATATAATTGAATATCATTTTGGCATTCAACGGTGGAGAATCTTGCGCCATAAGATACCAAAAACATTTTTTTTTTTGTTTTTTTTATTTCTGAGCGAGCATTGAGATTTTATTTTTAACACATTTGGTTTTATGATTTTTTTTTTTTTAACTCTTTTGCCTTGATCTTAGCGTAGTGATTAGTGAATGTGAATGAATAAGAAAGGGTCTTAACCTGTCCAAGAAAATAATAACAAAAGAGTCTTGATCTTGACTCAGTCTTTTGTGTCTCGTTTGTAATTACCATCAATGGCCGTTAATTCCCAAGTAGCCAGTGGTCCCCACTTTTATTAGATATTTTACTCGGACCCATCAATCAATATAATTCGTTACAATCAAAGAATGTTTATTATAGTCTTAGAATGTGACCAAATTAGAGGAAAAGTTATCTGAAAAAAAAATTCACATTTGTGTAAAAAGAAAAGAAAATTTGAATGACAATAATATTATTGTAATTGTTCATTGTGCGCTTTTACATAGATTAGTTGGATCATCAACTTTACCATTTTGTTATGACACAAATCTTTTGTATTTGCAAATCTTCATGACCATCATTGTAATTTCATTTGTTATGACACAAATCTTCTGAAATTGAATTCCAATATATTGATTAGTATTAGGCCAAAACCCACCGAATCTTAAATCCCAAAGAAAAGAAAAAAAAAAAAAAAGGGGGTAATAATGAAGTCCCAATCAAAGACTAGAGGGGAGATAGTGATTAGTAGATAGGTTTGGAGTTTGGACAAAATTGAAAATGTCTATGCCGGCCTAACATGTCTAAACTCTAAAGTCAACAAAAACCAAAAAAAGGGTTTGACTTTTAGGTGGTGATAGCTGGATTGGCTGCTCCCATCATAATCCACCATTTTCATTTTGGATAAAAACTGCTTTAATTTGCATAATTGCATTTGGCTTTTTTTTTTAGTCCAGCCTAACCAACTAGTGTTTTGCTCAGACAGATATGTAATGTCCAATTAAATAGTAATACACAGTCGAGCCAGCCTAACCTAATATTGCTTAAGCAGATAAAATATCTTCTAATAAAATACAAAAGAGTTGGTAGAAACTTTTAAAATAGTGAACCATGTGATTCTTATTTTTTTTCTTTTTTCTTTTTTTGGCTTTTCTATTGGTGAATAAAGTAGTTTACTAAGACGAGGATGGTGTCTAAAATGCAGTATTATTACATTAGTGATTAGTCAACCAATTCATGAGCAATATGTTCCAGCCGTATATCATGTAGATATTTAGGGCCCGTTTAGTTCGCTGATTCGAGTTTTTAATTCACGTTGAGATGTGATTTTATGTAAGAACTTTTTACTGTAGCAAAAAAGTTAGATTCAATTGTTTGTAAGAATTTTTTACTGTAGTAAAACTCGAATTCTAAATTCGAATCAGCGAAATAAACGGACCTTAATAATTGAAAGTTTTATTATTGTGTTCACATCCAAAATAGCAATATGATTTGACAGTGACGTATAACTTGGAGAAAAGACGGGTTTCATTGCAACATGTATGGAAGAAACTATCTATGTGATTGACATCATGACGTATCATTTGGCAAACGAATATAATTTTGACAAAGGACGTGGGTGATTCTAGTATTATACACTTGCAAGAGTTATTGAATGCAATTAATGACTTGTTAAAAAAATAGTACAATGCAAAAATTAAAGGCTTTGGGAAAACCAATGTTATCCCAAAAAAAAAAAAAAAAAAAAAAAACTCAATTT
>NW_010364435.1:0-18979 GCF_000414095.1 Morus notabilis | reverse complement strand
AAAAAAATACAAAGAAAAAAAAAAAGGCTTTGGGAAAACCAATTTTTTCCCAAAAAAAAAAAAAAAAAAAAAAACTCAATTTATTAATTCGAGTGGTCTTCACGTAATCCTTTTTTTTTTTTTTCCTATTGAGTTCGATTTACGGTAAGACTTTTTATTAGTAGTGCATATTTTTTATTGTTAAATTTAATTAAAATCACATTAAAATAAAAATTTATACAAAATCACAATTTGTGATATAGATATAATAATTGAAAAATAAAAATCTACAGTAATTTATTTTCCAGGTCTTATTGTAAAAATATTTGTATTTTTCATATCAATAGATATTAGAAAAAAATAAAAAAGTTACAAATCTTTCCCTCAATGAGAAAAGGAGATTTCAACGGTAAGTCTTAAAAAAAATAAATTATTAGTAATTTTTTATTTTTGACTGTTAGAACTTAATTAAAATTGTATATTTTATGTATTTTTTTAATTTGATATAATTTTGATTATATTAAACAATCAGAAACAAGTGCTATCAATAGAAAACCCAACACGAAGGAGAAAAACAGTATAAGATAATCTCTCCCCCACAAAATGAGTATAAGTAAATCCTTGCTTGGTTCTTAATTAGTGAATCTGATAATGGCTGTAATTTCGCCAGATTTCCCAACACGTGCAATGCACGTTGTACACATGTGAACAGTGAAGTCATGGTCTCAAATCATACAACAATATTATATGGCTCTTCCTTATCCATTATGGCATAGAAATACATAAACTAGAGACAAATGACAGCTTACGCATAAGATATGGAAATATAAATATGTGCAATCAAAGCAAAACCTGCAAGCTTTCATTTAAAAATATATATCACATGGATTCTAATTAATAGTTGCCGCTGCTATCGCTACACAGCAAAAGAATCTGCAGTTTTTAATGTCTAATTACTCTTTCTAATTTTCTCTTTTCCTCTCATTTTTGAATTAATTAATGCAAAATGAAATAAGTACTAATAGCATGATTTGTTTTCTACATGTATTTGATTTTGCCAGGGATATGTGGGAGCACAAATTGTACAATAACATTCAAAGCAAATAACTAAAAATTTGTCTAGTAATGCTAAACTTATCTCAACAAGAGGGGTGACATTCCTCTAGAAATTGTTTTTTCCCCCTTTTTTTCCCATTTTCTTCTCTCTGGGAATATAGAGCTGTAAAAACTCAAATTATTGAAGTCACTGTAAATTGTATAGCTTGTGTGTAAAACCGTTTTTCTTTCCTCCCACACCCAGACTCTTGTATTTAAACTTGGCAACTTTGATGATTTTTGTTTTCTATATATAGTTAAAAGAAGAGATCGTTGGTGTTCTCACGCTCTCAATCAACGTCTATAAAAGGAATTAATCGGTCTCATTGATGTAATAATCAAGAGTCTAAATCTATTTTCTACTCGTTCACTACTAGGTTTCACTTATGCACACTGACCCAAATTTTTTTTTTTTTTTTTGTGGGGAGTCACAATAATGAGAAAGGGTTTAAAAAACACTACTAAAAAAACAGAGTTTTAATTGCCAAATCACATCGTTAAATTAAAAAAAAATGTGATTATTTAATATTAATTGTCGTTTATTAGAGTTGGAGTGATCTTTCGTGATCGTGCTGGTTGTGTTCTTAGTGCGGCGGCAGTTTGGATTGTAGATAAATACTCTTGGAATCTGGTCGAGTCTGCAGAAGTGGTTTTACTAATTGGGTGATCAAATCGGATGCGCTCAATGTCGTTAATGCAGTTCGAAGACCGGTTTCAAGAGTCTTGAAGCTTCTATAATTGAGGATGTTAAAGAAGTTATTTCTCAAGCTACTATGGATCTGTTTGCTACATTTCCTGATAAGGAAACTCTGTAGCACACAATTTGGTAAAATTTTGCTTGTACGTGTCTTGAGATGTTTTCTGGATTGATTCTCTGCTACATGTTATTGGCTTTTTTGTACTTGTTGATAAAAAAAAATAATTGAATAATAAAGTTAGCTTTTCTTTCAAAAATAAAAAAAATAAAAAGTTGTGTTAACCTTACTATATAAAATGCTATTTTTTTTTTCCTTAAAAAATCAAATGTAATAATAGTTTCCAACAAGTAGTCTTGTGTGGTTGGGTGAAATCCAACTCAGGGGACCATAAAGAATTTAAATTATGCCCTCTGAATTTTAGCCAAATACGATATTTGTTCTTACAATTTTTATAATTAAAAAAAATATTCCTCGTGTATTTAAACTATTTTAAAACCTCAATTTTTTTCTTATTAAAACGTAGTCCTATAAATGGGCAAATTGTGAAAATGAAATTAATACCTATTAACATGGTAAGTTAGATTGGTGGTCCTAGAGGTGTCAAATAGGCCGGGCCGTCCATGGACGGCCCGGCCCAGCCCGTAATAGTGCCTGCTTCGGCACGGCCCGGTTCGTTACTGTTACGGGCCGTGCCGGCACAGCACGTGTAATGGACTAATGCTGGGCCTCAACTTCTCAGCCCGCGGCCTAAGCACGTAGAGGCCCGCGGCACGGCCCTTATTCGGCCCGGCCCAAGCCCGCGAAACGGCCCACGAAGAAGCCCATTTCATTTGGTCCAGTGGGCCCTTCGCGGGCCCAACGTAACGTTCGGCACGTGATGGGCCCGCGAAGGGCCCAACGGAAAAAAACCGAATTTTAACCCAAAAATCCCCTATAAATACCCCTTAATTCCACCATAAATCCCACACAACAATTCACTCTCATCTTCTCATCTCACTCTCAGTCTATCTCTCAACTTGTCTCTTTGATTTTGATTCTAAGCTTTTTTCTCGTGTTAATTCATTTTCTAGTTCTTTCATTTACAAAGTTCAATCAAGTTCTATCAATTTCCAGAAAATGGCCTCACTAAATTTTCCTGATTTCACTGTTCTTCCTGAGCTTGGTGAGGAGACATTTTTTGAGGAAGAAATGATGCCTTCCAACGCCACCCCCACTGAACCAGAAAATGCTCCGGTGGATAATGCTTCAGTATACAACGAAGAAGTTGGAGAACGCAGCAGAGGAAAAAGACCGCGAACTTCTCCGGCATGGCAACATTTCGCCGAGGAGCCCCGACCAAATCCAAAATCAGGTGAGATGGAAATTCGTGTGGTATGTAAATATTGTAAAAAGCACTTTTCTAATAAAAATGGTGGGGGTACTGGTCATCTGGATAGACATTGGAAAATATGTCTACCGTTGCACCAAGGTGGGAGTGTGGACTCCCGCCAACAAACACTATCACTCACATCACATGGGTTACAAAATTTTACATACGATGCACAACGTGCTCGTGAGGCACTAGCTAAATTTCTAGCTAGTGCCGAATTGCCTCTTTCTTTTGCAGATGATGCCTCCTTCGAAGAATTCATCCAGACAGCCTTTTGCCCACAATTTAAACGGGTAAGTAGAAACACAACTCATTCTAATTGCATGAAAGTTTTTTATGCAATGAGGCAACCTCTTGTTGACAATTTTAGGACTTTTAATGCTACTGTGTCTTGCACTTCTGATCTGTGGGAGAGGTGTAATAAAATTAGATATTTATGTGTCACAGCGCACTACGTTGATGATGATTGGGTTTTACAAAAAATAATAATTGGTTTTCGTTTATGTCCATATCCTCATAACGCAACAGCTATTTTCAGTACAATAATGGAAATTTTTGGGTTTTATGGGATAGAAGATAAAGTTTTAACAATTACTTTTGATAATGCGTCAGCTAATACAGCTGCAATCAATCTGTTTAAACGTAGTTTGAAACCGGCATTTGGAGGGGAAATTTTTCATCAACGGTGTGCATGTCACATAATTAATTTAGTAGTTCAGGCAGGAATTGAACATATATCTGCTAATCTTACAAATATTAGAAAATCATTATCCTTCATATCTAGTTCTGGAGCTCGGCTTCAAGAATTCAAACAATATTGTAGGAACAGCCAGATGCGCCCAAGAAAGTTTCCAACTAACGTGAGACATAGGTGGAATTCAACATATTTAATGTTGAAGGCAGCACTCCCGTATTCACAGCTTATCACGACATACGGAGTAGATGGAACTGAATCATTGATGACTGCTACCGCATAGAATTTAAAAATAGATATGCAACTAAGTATTACTCACGCTAAGAAAATGTTAGAAAAAGTTTTTAGTTTGTATGAAGCAAAATATAGCACAGGTCAAAAAGAACGGAAAACTTCGTCGTCAACTACCAGTTCGGGGCCTAAAGGATCATCGTGGAGTTTCTTGAAGAAGAAAGAGAAAACGGCAGATCATCCTCAACACAAGCGTCTACAGAACTAGTCAAATATTTTGAAGCAAATTTTGTAATCGATGACGACAAACTAGACATCTTACAGTGGTGGAAGAGCAAGACAGATCGTTTTTCAACACTGTCCATAATAGCTCGTGACATTCTGACAACTCCATCGGAGCAAGCTTTTAGCGCAAGCAACCGAATTCTTGACGAGAAGAGAAGCAGAATGCATCCAGATATCTTGGAGGGACTAATGTGCGTTAAAGACTGGGAAGATGCCAGAAGATGAAAACAACAATACACAGATGATTCGATGCAAGAATATTTTTCTAACTTAGAAATAACAGAATCTTCTGGAAGCACTTAGATTTGTAATTTACTATTCCTAGCTACTGCACTCTTTTTTCCTTCGCTAAGGTTTTGTCCCGATCTCCCCACGGGTTTTACTTAGCAAGGTTTTTAACGAGGCAGTCATTTATGTGTACTCCTATTGCGTCAATTCAATAAAATCACATCTTTTGGGGCATTTGATATTTTTTTTAATTAAATTTAAAAAAAATACAAGGGCCGGGGCCGGCCCATGAAGGGCCTGGGCCCAGGCCCGGCCCTGGCCCTTATGGACTAGGGCCAAGGGCCTGGACCGGGCCTGAGTTTTTCTTCTCAGGCCTAGCCCAGGCACAACCCTGCACTATGCAGGGCCGTGCTAGGCACGGCCCAAGCCCGTGATGGGCCTGGGGTCAAGCGTGCCGTGCCGGCCCGGCACGGCACATTTGACAATACTAGGTGGTCCAGTCTCAGATCGAATCTCTCGCTCTCGTCGTCCGCATACTATTGGTTTGACATGGTTAGAAATTGATAGATTTTTATATTCTTTCAAATTCCCATTTATATTAGTATATAAAAATACAAGAAATATTTTTTGGGATTATCATAAATATAGACAAACATGATATTTAACTAAAACTGTTTAATTTTCTCGACTACAAAATGTTGAAAACTGCCAGGCTACTTTTATATTTCGACTAATGGGGTCCAACGAACAATTTCAAAATACAGACAACTCCTACGAATTCGAAGAGCTAATAATAACATTCTGTGAGCAAATTAATGTCGCAACAGATCTAGTAAATCTTGTTCCTAAGCAAGCTCTCTGTCATCAGTTGATTGAAATACCGGTTCCAAATGAGAAAAAAAAATATATGGAAATACAATAAAAATCAGTGCCCCGCCTAACTCCCTTACTGAAGGGATCTGAAAAAGAATTTCAACACATCGATAATGGTGTACAGAGAAATCAATCGATGCAGCAACATAAACCGGCCACATCATGATCTAGGTGTAGGTTTTGAAGTCCTAGCTCGAACAACACCCGGGTTTCTTGACAGCCGAGACATCTTTAGTGACGTCGATCTTCTCGCCTTTGGAAGGAACGGTGGAAGCTACATCGTTGCTGGTTTCCATGGCCTTCTTGCTCACAATGTGGTAAATCTGAGTGAGAACTTCGGCGAATGCGTTATCCACGTTGGTTGCTTCGAGTGCAGACGTTTCCATGAAGTAGAGGGATTCCTTCTCTGCGAAGGATTTCCCAACCTCAGTGGAGACTGCCACGAGGTGACGGAGATCGGATTTGTTACCGACGAGCATGACCACGATGTTGGGATACCAAAAGCGCACCCACAGCTCCTCGGTAGTAAGCACTTGTAATGGCTCGGTACCTGCACATTGCCAAATGCATTAAGTTATGGACTGTAAAATGCAACGAATTTCAATCAAAAGTAAAATTTCAATCAAAAGTAGAATTCGAAGAATCTACTTGTGTGACTATCAGGGCTCCTGTGACAGATCATGAGATCATGAGTTGGTTTAATTGTAAAACAGGACATCATGATTAAAACAATGCAACAACAATTTTTTGGGGTGAATTGGAGGAATAGCAATTGGTATTCAAATACACCAATTTTGTAGAAAAAAATAAGCTAATTTACACACAAAAATGGTATGGGTGAATAAGATTTCATAACTGGTACTTAGCCTAACTAACATCAATTCCTAGTCATCCCTTCAAAATTGAACTAATGGGCTGCGTAAACGTACAAAGGGCAGGGCTGGTGTGCAACTAAGGTTGTCTTCCAAATTCTTCTAAAGAATATTCCACTATGTTAGGATTTCTGTCACATGGAAAAGTTATCAATATCACAAATGATTGAAAAGTGATACTGCCATGAAAAAAAAAATGATGACGTATCATAGAAATAAAAGTTACCTTAATAGGGATGTGATATGGGACAAAAGTTTAGACCCTAGTGAAACTCAGAATTTCAAAACTTACACATTAATGGTCTTCAAGATAAAATTCGTTTGTGGGGTACAAGATTGCTCTAAATGATTTTATGCATTGAATCTTTAACACAAAAGCAAAAGACGTGGTTTTCCAAAACAGGGGCAAAATTAAGATTTACGCACTAACCCTTTTTTTCTACCAACATTTACACTCTATTTGGTAAGAGGGAAAGAAGAGAATGGAAAGAAAACATGTGAAAGAAAGAATATGTGAAGGATAGGAAGCAAGTTGATTTTCCTTTATGTTGTTTGGTATGATGAGGAAAGAAACTATTTTACCAATTATTTAACATAAATTTAGCTTTAAAATAGGGACAAAAAATTTATTTTAGTCATCAATGGGTGGATTTGAGTTTTCCAACTAATATTGGAGAGATAAAAATTAGTGCGCCCCACTACAATTTTTATCCATCCTATTTTCCTTTATGTCCTCTCTTCCTTCTTTCCAAACAATCTACTATATCATTTTCCATCTAATAATCCCTCCACGGCTCCACCACATCCTTCCTTCCTCTTTTCCATCATACCAAACATAGCATTAGGAATTTGGAACAACATACTTTGAAGAAACTTTTTTCCTAACCTTTTGTCTACTTGTTTTTGGTGTCAGGTCAGTAGAATGGTAAAGGACAAAATCTGATAAATGGACTCTAAATAAACTATACAGATTTGGATATGGCTACTCAAACCACGAAATTATATCAAAATTGAATGACTAAGTTCCTCCAATACAGCAGTACTCCCAACAAAACCTGAACACTTGTCAGAGCATTTGTTTTGCTATGGCCGTAACATTCATCATAGTTTCCTTCTAAATTTCTAATACAGAAAGAAGTCATACTAGTTTGCATTCCTCGTGCAAATTCTTTTTCAAGATAAAACACTTTTTCAAGTAATTCCCAAATCAGAATTCAGTTCTTCATATAAACATAAGTATTATTAGACTACAAACTAGCAATTTTGTGATAAATCTAACCGCCGTCATAACTAAAAAAGAGAGCTACCTCCACAAGGACATAACATAATACTAATTACTTCGCTAACAGCCCAATAATACCAGCAAATTGGACAAGGTTACGATACACCCTCCATTTATGAAAGAACATATGTATTAGAAGTGACTACTACAACCAGCTAGCACATTAAATGACTGACTTCCAAATACTGTAGACTCTAAAAGACCATACCAACTCCCTACATGATAATATTTAGTTTACCAACAATGCAATAGGCAAATAATGATTTTGAGGCAAGCAAACATTCATCAGAGATTCAGAAATAAGATCCAAATACTACGGTTTTAGACCAACTTAGCACAAATCAAACGCCAATTTACTAAGAAGTTCCCAAGCCCAATACAACACGATTTCATAGATGCTCCTAGGGGAAGATATAAACAAGAGTACATGGAGTGTCAACAAACTCATTTCAAAAATGGCTTGAAACTATTATAGCAAGTTCTATATGCTAGTAAAGATTTATTTATTATTTGAAAAGAAGCAAAACGTCAATAAAAAAACATGGGAAGTAAAAAGGAACACCACCTGAGAGGATAGGGAGTCCTCCAACTAAAACAAAAGGAAAAAAGACTACATAACGAGATTCTGTTAGATACCAAAACGTACATCTGGAATAATTATAAGATGATTAATGGGTTTATAAGCTTTAACACCAATTGTTAGGAACCCATTCCGTAAAACTCATCCTTGCAAAAGCGGCATTTAAAAGGAGGGGACCCAAGAGCTCATAACCCACTAATCATTTTATAATTATTCCATGCAAGGCTTTTGGTATCTCATAGATTCCATAACCACACTGACATACAAAAATTACAAAAATATTCGTCCCTCATACAGCCATATAGCAACTCAAAATTTCACGTTCTTCTACATTCCACACAAACAAAGTCTTCGAATATCCTTCTATTTTGTGCTCACCAGAATGACTAACACAAACCCCAAAATAGCATAATTCTAGTAAAAGAACGCCAACAAAAGGGAATCCTCCGATGGCAAACATCCCACTGCCAAGATCTAGAACTGACCAAGTATATGTACTTGGACAAATGGACATGAGAAACTGCAATCTCTCTGCTCCTAGCCATCAGTGTACTTAATTAAAAGACTCGGATACAGTACCAATCTAAGCACAAAGAGAAGGTCAACAAGAGCATAGTTATTTAGTTGTCCCCCAATTGCATTCGCTTTAGATTTTGTGCATTACACTAAAATAGAGAAAATGCAATCTTAAAATGCCACAAAAATTGAAAAAAACGTGCAATACAACAAACTTATGGAAATACAACCATCCCAAGTAACTAACTAAACTGCAGTTAATCTCCGAAGAAAGACAAGATTATAGCAATGCATTATGATTTATGAACCTAACAAGACCAGATGTGAAACTAGAACAATGAAAGTATTTGGTATGACTGTTAAACTCATATTGGTTTTTGCTGAGATTATTTCTAGTGAACACGCGAAAATCCCCATAATCTCGGAGAAAACATCAAGATCTACCACTTCCTTCCCAAAACAAAGCTTGATCCGCCTTTAGTTAAGATAATCAAAAGAAAACAAATCAAATCTACATGCATAAACAAACCCCAAACACTTGGAAAAAAAAAAACCAGTCGCGAAAATCTTCGTGAGTTCAAAATTTCTCCCAGATCTCCTAAACCAAACCCATTTATGTAATCCAGTGAACTATCGCCAAATCAAACACCTTATAAAATTCTCAGCAACCAAACAGCACAAAAGAAGAAAGGGAAAAGTAGTAGACCTTTCTTGGCCAGCGGTGTCCCAAATCTGGGCCTTGACGACTTTGGAATCGACAGTTAAGCTCCGAGTGGCGAACTCAACGCCGATGGTGGACTTGGACTCGAGGCTGAACTCGTTCCGGGTGAATCTGGAGAGCAAATTTGATTTTCCGACGCCGGAATCTCCGATCAGAACCACCTTGAACAGGTAATCGTAATCGTCCTCAGCTCTGTACCCAGCCATTTCCGCTTTAACCAAACTCTCTCAGAGGAAGAAGCTGAGAGACAGTCCACTGATGTTTTTTCACTAGTTTTGTAATTGTAGTTTGTGGATCTCCCTCTTTGTTTGGTGTTTGGGTTTTATGGTTATGTATTTTGTTTTTCAATTTTTTTTTTAATTTTGTAATTTTGCTTTTTAAAGGCGTGAGTTGGAAAAGTTGAGACTTCTTTCTGTCTCCTGGCTGTCTGTCCGTCTGTCTCTTCAGTCTCCACTAAATGCGTTGAGCTCAGTATGACTGTTCATGGGTTGGGTTAGTGGGAAATAGAATTTTTTTTTTCTTGTCTCAAAGAGTGCGGGTTACATATATTTAGCCTTAATGATGTTAAAAAAATTTCACAACTCAATGATGTTCGGGTTGGGTTGGGGCGGTGCGGGGTGGGTTGGGTGGTCGGTTTCAACATTAAAAAAATCAAAGACTTAAAGTTCAATATAATATTCAAACTTCATCATTAAATAGAAATAGCAACCATCCTTATCAGTCCGGTGAGAGAGCACCGGAGAAAGTGGGTAAGACGGCGGTCGAGATGACTAAGCAATGAGGAGAGAGTTATGAGGGGGTTCATATGAGAGGAAGAAGAGGGCAAACTGAAAAGGAAGAGGCAAGAAGAGGGACCGAGAATGAGATTGTGAACCCTAATGTTAGTGAGCCTAAGGTAGAACTTGAGCAGTTCGGCTTGGGCCGAAAGCTTGAGGGTATGTTGTGCGGGTTGAGTTGGGGATTGCGGGTTGTTATGGGCCCAACCCGCAATCCGCCCCAACACACTTCGGCCCAGAGGTCTAATGGGCCGAAAATTTAAAAATAATACTGCGGGTTGCTTTTTTCGGCTTGGGTTGGGGTGAGGTGGGTTGGGTTTGCGGGTTGTTCGAATTTATGAACAGCCCTAGAGCTCGGAGCCGCATTTTTCTTTTAAATTTTTTTTTTTTTTTGCCAATTCTATAGGAATGTCCTTGATTAGAGAATAGATGGGTAGTCATTGTTTAAGAGCTTTCTCTGTTTGTCCCCGTAGATTATTAATAATTTTTTATTTTTTAATCGTTAAATTTATATTATAATTTATTTATTATATATTTATTTAATTTAATATGATTTTAATTAAATTTAACAGTTAAAATTAAAACTGTAAGACACATTATTAGAAAAACTTATTCACTTTTATATATATTTTGAGTTTATTAAGAAGGAAAATAGAATTTATCTAAATCATCTCCCTACGGGTAATTCCCATTATTCACATAATAATGGATCTCACTTATCCACTTTATGCTTACATAAATATAGAATTTTGTTATATTTTGAATCATTACACATATTTTTACCTTCAAATTCTTTCAACATCTCGTTTTCCTCTACTTTTTCCTTGATTTTTCTCACTATATGTTGATTTGCGCTTTTATATATTGTATGTTGAACAATAATTTTGGGGGTGTGTTAAAGTATTAAAATTATTGTTGACCCACCTCTTAATAGTTTAAGCTTTTGGGATGAATTGGTAAACTAACATGGTATCAGAGCGGGAGGTCTTGAGTTCAAACCCCCGTAGTTGCACTATTTATCTCTATTTAAATTGTCATCATGTTTTCTCACTATATGTTGATTTGCGCTTTTATATATTGTATGTTGAACAATAATTTTGGGGGTGTGTTAAAGTATTAAAATTATTGTTGACCCACCTCTTAATAGTTTAAGCTTTTGGGATGAATTGGTAAACTAACATGGTATCAGAGCGGGAGGTCTTGAGTTCAAACCCCCGTAGTTGCACTATTTATCTCTATTTAAATTGTCATCATGTGTTGGGTCTTTAATATATCTTGGGCTTAAATATTCACGTGTTGGGCTTTTTAATTAATTTACCCACTGTTCAGCCCACACGTGAGGGGAAGTATTAAAGTATTAAACTATTATTGATCTACTTTTTAATAGCTTAAGTTTTTAGGATGAATCGGTAAACTAACGGGTTCGTGACTACCGCATGGCATGGTACAGATTCGGTGTGGATAACGTACTCTTTTTTGAGCTGTTTAATTGAGTATCAACGGTCCTAGATCATGATTCATAGAAAGAAAAATAAACACTACCACAGTTTTTCTAATCATTGCCCTCGCCACCTCACTCACCGAGCTCTGAAGCTTTTCAGATTTGGAGTTGCCAGTGATGTTCTCACTAAAGGTGACAAAATAGATGCGTTCTCCTCTTTTTTTTTTCTTTAATTTTTAAATTTTTTAGGTAGAGTGAATTTGATTGGGTGCAATCAAGTGTATTTTTGTCTTGACGGGATAATATTATCTTAAGCATGTAATTTTTCAAACGGTTGAAAATCTTCGTTATCAATACCGTATAAGAAGCCTTGGTATGTTAGCATTTTCTTAATTTTTGAGGTATTAAGACTTTGTTCACTTCGCGAATTTGAATTTTTAATTCAAGTTGAGATGTGACATTTTTTGAAGACTTTTTACTGTAACAGAAAAAGTTAGATGTGACATTTTCTGATAACTTTTTACTATAAAAACCTAAAATTAAAAACTCGAATCGATAAAATGAACAAGGCCTAAAAGTGCAATTAATTACCCAAGTTCCCAAGCCCGAGCTCCTATGTCCAAAACTCCCAAAACCAAGCTTCCAAGCACAAACCTCTTGATCCCAAGCACCTGAGCCAAAAGTTCCCGAGCCCACTATCTAAGCTCATATTCGGCCGAAAAGTGAAAATTTAAAAGTCACGTAATGTCATTAAGTAGAGCAATAGATGATAATTGAAAACATTAAATAGTCAAGGATTAATACACATAGATAGTTTCCTTATACATAAAAATAATAATAAAACTCTCAAATTAGTGGAAGAATAAGTTCCTTCAATTCTAATGTATTCTAAATCCTCTCAAATTGAGAGGAACAATTGGAGACACAATTTTCAATACAAAACCTTAAGGTAATTACACCAAATTTCGACTTTCACCAAGTTGATTTTTAATTTTAATCTGTTGTTTGAAGATGTTGATTTAGTGTTGGAAGAAATTGTACTCCTACATATGTTTCCAATTTGTCAATTTGTTATCTGATTTCTTATTTGGGGTGTGGCTTTGTTTGAGATTGAAAATTTGGTTTCGAGATTCAAAATTCTCTCCTTAAAAAAAAAACAAAACAAAACAAAAAACAAAAACAAAACAAAATTCTATAGATTATGCATACGAACTTGCTAAAAGGTAAGGAAACGAGGACTATATGTCACTATTTATTGTCATCGGAGGTCGAGATCATATAAAAAATTTAAGAATGTTTATTATTTCCATATTTTTCTATCTATTGAATCACTAAAATACATTTTTATCCTTATAAAAACAACATTCTCTAAAAGCGAAAAAAGTTAAATATAATATAAATTGAAAATGAGAAAAAATAGCAACAAAAAAAAAAGAATTATGCAAAACTCTATACAAATCATTCACTCCCTATCTTCTTTAATATTTATACATATTTCGTCTTTTTTTTTTTTTTTGTGATTAAGACAGTTCCATAAAAACCCCTGCATTCTTTGAAATATGACAATTCTTGTAGAAAATATAGATTAACGTGAATGAAGAAACATACCAAAGACTTTTTTGGGGTAATTATTGGATCTTGTTTATGATAGTCCTAATATTTTGACCATTTTTGATAATTTGATAATTTAATTTAGTTTTTTATGTGTTTATCTCTTGATTTCACGAGTTAATTTTAATGAATTACATGTCCAATGATGGAGATGACCAATGATACGTATTGATTTGAGAATCACTTTGGCACATTACTATATTACCAATAGCAATCTAATAGGCTATTATGACAATTAGTGCCGGAGATTAAAAAACAAAAAGATTTATGGGAACTTTACAGGAATGTCAGAATTTCAAGATTTGGATTGAGTTATGTCCAAGAAAAAACTAATTGCAAAAACTTTTATGACATGTCTAGGATTATATTTTTAAATTCCAAATATATCCTTAAGACTGAATAGTATCCCGCTGTAATACCGGCGGTATCCACGTAAATACTGGTATCCGAACATGATACCAAATTACCAATCGATATCTACTACAATGCCGGCCGGTATCCACCAATAACGGCGGCACTACTACCGTTCTCATCGCTGGAACACTTAAAAAATACAAAAATTACAAGCACAGAGCAGGGAAAAAAAAAAAAACCACAAACAATTAGGAGAAAAAACAGAGGACAGCTCCATCGTGGTGGAGAGCTGCAACAATGATGAGATATATCTCAGCTCACGGAGGAGATCTCTACGAATCTTCTCTCTTATATTGCATGAAGGAGACGAAGAGACATGGTTTGTACAAATATGGAACCACAGCACTCAAGGAGCTCGATCGTCTTCGTGTTGAGATCACCATAGTTTGAAGGAATCAACGTCGATGCGAAGAGGGGAGAGAAGAGTGGTGGAGAGGGAACGTTGTTTATTGATGATTCGCGAAGTTTTACAACAAAAAACGACGTGGAGCTCGTCAACGATGATTTGCTCTACGACGGCAAGGCTTGTATAGCGTTTAAACTAGGGCGAGAGAATGTAAGAGGAGAGAGAGGAGTGTGGTGGCTAGAGAAGGTGAAGAGGGAGAGAGAGAAAAAAAGAACCTAATCCTAGTACAAGGTTATTTGTTATGCCACAGTTAAAAAGTTGAATGTTTAATCCACGCCTAAAAACCAAGTCAAATACGCTAAATATCTCGAAAACGGCTATATAATCTATCAGATTACTAGTCGTTTTCTAGTATATTACTCTGGCAGGTGGTCACTGTTATTTTTGACAACATAATCCAGTAGAGAACTAGTATCTCATGAATACTAATAGTAATCTAGTAGGGAATTCTAGAACTGACAATATCCGCGAAAATTTCGATGAAACACAATTTGTTTGTAGGTTTTCTGGAGGAGAAGAATTCTAATCTTACTTTCAATTAACGAAACTATCCCATAAAAAGTTGTTCGATTTTCGATTATGTCATTTAGGTGTCAATTCAAGATCAAACCAAACCGATCATTTACATACAAGTATACGACATATATATATATATATATATATATATATTTTAAGATTAGTAAACTAGTGGCTTACTTTGTACAATAGTTCGGTTACCATGCCCAGTGGGCCCAGAAAACTGATCAGAACCAACCACCAATGGTAGTTGTTCATGTCCTAGGTTCGGCTAGCAGTTTCGTATTTTCTCAAACTGATCGGTCGGTTTCAATCACTAACCAATAAGAAATTTTTTGTGGGTTTTGCACTCACGAACTTTCTCATCCTTTATTAAATTTGTATATTCTTTATCCGGACATAATTTGATGTGATCACAAGTTCAAAACTCAAGACTCGAGCAAAGAATTATAAAATGCATTGACAATCTCTTGGTTATGAGAAAATCTACTCCATATAGCAATCTTGTGATGTGAGTTCCTAAAAAATGATTGTTGATGCTACAATTTAGACCAAAAGGTCGATTGGATTTGTGCCATTATTAGAAATTCAAACAGTACGCTAATATCTGCTCAATCCAAAAATTGAAGGCTATTTATCACCAAGAGATGCAAAGACCAAAGCTTTGAGCCTCGGCAGTTGGCTTAGGATGGAGGGTTGGTTAAGCTCCCGTCTATTTTACAGGTTAGTTCAATTTAATTCAGTTTGAACAGTGAGCATAGTTTGAATTCATGTTTAGTAAGTAGGCAATTCAAATTATATTTCTCGTTTGAACTGAGTTAAACTGTCCAATTTAGAGTCTAATTCTGCCTAAAGTTCAACCGTTCAAATTATTTTTAAACAGTAAAAAGATGTCTACTCTCTCTGCTTTTCACACTACCGAACACAAATTCAAATTTTATTCCCTGTTCAAACTAAAATTTTAACTGCACATGTAAATGTTAATTCAAACTACAATTTAAACCACTCAGTTTAAATTTTTCTAAAAATGTTTAAATCAATAAAATTCAAACCAGCGAACTAAATACGACATAAATCTTTAAGCCGTGAAGGTGGATGCATTGCAAGTCTTTCGGGCGATAGAATCCAAGTATCCTAGCAGTAATTATGAATTTGGTAGTCTATTAATGTGTAGATATATTTAGTTTGTTATCTTTTGTTTCAAGTGTACTACTTAATTAAGAGTGTGATTTTAATGGTTACTTTAATATTTATTTATCAGTGGGTATTTTTGTTCTAACGGTAAGATATTGACTTGTACAGTTGTAATAAATTAGATAGTTAACTAAAAAAATTATGATAATTAATGAAATCGGATTCTTACCACGACACATTATTAAATTTTTATATTTAATAGGTCACCATCATGAAAAAAATAACCATTGAAAACTCGTCCACGTGGTTAAACACATGTGGTTAGAAAAGCTTTATTAAGTAGCTCGTGATTTTAACTAAACATGCTTTGAAGGTAAATAATCATGAATTAGTTTGGTTCAAGAATTCTCTTCCAATCAGGGAATTTGTTATTGTACCTGACTCTTTACTTCATTGATAACAATTTTTTTTTCTCCTCAAAATAACAGAAAAAAATGGTTATCTCTTATTTATTTCTTTTCTTGATTTTTTGGGCTCTGAATCTAGTTCTTAACATTGAATGAAACCTTTCGTACTTTCACTTTTTATCTTGGCAATTTCGATCAACCAACTATCGATTTGGACAACATTATTATTGTATTGGCCCTTTGGAAGTTTCTAGAGCAATTTGCATATGAAAATAAAAGATGACCAGTCTTGGACCACTGATGTTGATTGAATTCATGCTTTTTAATGGTTCATGATCAACAAATAAGGGATCAATTTACCCGACCAAGTTGGAGAATGCACCACATTTGCCTTCTTTATCTTTTCTTTTCTTTGATTTTTTTTTTTTTTTCAACTTAACAAAGAAAAAATTATTTTTGCGTAAAATTCATCACTTAACGTTCCGGTGCAATTTCTTTTCCATTTCTCATTACTACTATGAGGTTAAGTGAAAAAAACAAAAGTATCTCAGTGACAGGCTGTTATAATTTTGGTGAAAAGAATATGAAATTAAGCTACATGGCTTTTAGCCTATGAAGGAAGAGAAAGAAAAGAACAAAAAAAAGATGTAAAAATCATAAGATGCACTAGTGACTTGTATCATACAAGTTTTTTTTATTTTTTATTTTTATTTTTTATTTTTGTGAGTTAAGTTCAAATTTGACCCTTAAAAATAAGCCTGCTTTATTTTTCTTCCTACGCAACCTAAAATAGAACACATTTTTCTTTCAAGCTAATATAACTTACAACTTTAATACTTTCATGATTGAGACGTCCTCTTTTTTAACGATTTTAATCACTTATAGTCACGTGACTAGTCGGTGATGACAGGAAATTTTTAAGCGATTTTTATCACGTGTTAATCACCTGAAAAGCAAACGTGATTAAAATCATGAAAAAATTTACAGCACAACAACGGAAGTAGTCAAGTTACAACTTACTGATAATAGGCATTTTCAATTGGTGGGAGCAAAATGAGACAACCCCTATTTTTCAGGGGCAAAAATTTGGAATTAACCTTCTTTTAGGGAATTTATCTTATACATATACGTTAGTTGCTTATTTTTATTTATTTATTTATTTTTCTCAAATGTTGGTGGGTTCTATTGTGACATTCAATAATGAAAATATCTGTATTGGAAAAAATTTCAGTACTCTATATTTAAAGAGTATAGATAAAAATAAAGATACCGGTGAAAATTTTTTTAAAAAAGTAATGGGAAACTATGGATATTTATTTCAAAATTGATGTAAATTATTTTTTATATTTTGGAATGTGAAAAGCATTAAAAGATACAATAAAAAAAATTACGTAACACCTTCATCCACATAATAAGTTAGAAGCTCAATATCAAAATAAAGTTCTATAAAAGAAAAAAAAAAAGTTTTATAATGCTCAAATCTGATTGGGATTTTGCTGTAATTTCAAGCAATATTGTTACAATAACATGTAAATTTACAAAGTGTAAAAACATGCAAGGTGACAAAAATCTAGTATATTATTTAGCCAGTAAAACGCTGATTGTCCGATTGTTTACAAGAAAAAAAAAAGTTTTATAATGCTCAAATCTGATTGGGATTTTGCTGTAATTTCAAGCAATATTGTTACAATAACATGTAAATTTACAAAGTGTAAAAACATGCAAGGTGACAAAAATCTAGTATATTATTTAGCCAGTAAAACGCTGATTGTCCGATTGTTTACAATTTTTTTTGAAAGTTTTTTATAGTTCTCCAATATTTTTTGAAATTTTGTAAAAAATAAAAGTTTGTTTCAAAATTGTCGGAAATTTTGTTGCACCTAAATATTTTGGGACTTCAAAAATTTCAAAATGTAGGTAGAAATAGTTCGTGAATATACTTCCTATATACTTTTGCAGTAAATGTGATTTACAATTGGGTCACGAATAAGGACGTTCCTTTTTTACCTTTCGGGTGAAAATGTTTCTGAGAAACATAAAACATGAGAAATGATAGTACTGGTGGCAAGATATCTTAGGTAAAAGAGCAGCAGATCTAGCGGGAATATATAATGCTCCACCGTAAAAAACAAAAGTAATTAAGGTTGTTTGTCAATGTCTCTAGAAAAAAAAAAAAAAATTAAGAGGATATTTGTAAGATTTAATATTCCTTTGTTACTAAAAGCTCTTCTATCCAATGTACAAACTACACAGAATCATTTCATGAAGAGGCGTTATATGCAATGGTAGAATTCTCTCAATCGACAAGTTCATGACAGTATGTTGGGAAGATTTACCCGAAAAATCTGAACGAGTTTACTGTATAGTTACTGTAAGGTCTGTTTTATACGCATGTGTTATAACACTTTCAGTAACACTAGTGATTAATATTTATTTTTAAATTCAGTAATAAATAACTAAACGTACAGAAAATAATACTGAACAAATAAAGAACACTAGAAAATGGTATCGCAGTTCGGTTAAACAACCTACTCCGCGGGGCCACTAAGATAGAATGATTACAAACACTTCTTAGTCTTATACATTCAAAGACTCACTCATTGATGATGTCGCCGCTATGATGAATCTTCTTAATAGCATTGTCCAGCGAGCACTGCTTGAGGCAAAAGCTTCGGTTGGCAGTCAGCGAGCACCACTACGCGGCGAACTCCCTTTATTTGGCAGTACGGTTCCCCCTAAAAACTTATAATTTTTCTTCCGAAGAATGATCTTGAATAAACTCTCAAGACTCACTAAATTCACAAACTCTTTTATGAAATTCTCTCTATAAAACTCATTGCTTCAAATATTG
>NW_010364434.1:4104-12194 GCF_000414095.1 Morus notabilis | reverse complement strand
TCTTGGCATCTAATTTACATTTCACATTTCGTAAGTAACTCAAAGTATGATCTAAGTGTTAGATTGATGGGATGAGGTGTCAATCGCTATGTAACTTTTTTGAGTTCACGAAAAATAGAAGATCACGCTAACAAATTTACACATTGGATATTCAATCCGGGTGTCAGTCATCGATATATAAACTATAGATACAAGAGAGCACTTCAAGCACAAGTTATCTGTCTTCGCTTGGGCATTTTCTCCATGTTCTCGGAAACTGCTGCTGTTAAATTTGGATCTTCAAATCCGACCTCAGAGCCAAGCCTGCACAGAAGCACAAAGCAAAATTTGAGTAAAAAAACAAGTATTGTCAGACAAGGAATATCTATAAAATAATATATAAAGGAATAGGATTAACTGCTGGTTTTCTTACTTTGGATCAAGTACTAATTTTTGAACTTCTTTAATAGCCGAACTTGCCGCATAAAGCGATATCTTTCCTACCTGAATTGAAACCAAATGAATTCTCAGAAACAATACTTTATGCATACCACATAGGCCCTACAAGAATAGGACACTAGAAAGGAACGGAGCATAATAAAAATAAGGTCCCTGTCTGCATATTGGAAAAATATTTTCTTCTGACCTCCAATACTTGAAGTTTTACTTCATGGTCATTTGGGAGACAACGAATTTCTTCCGCCAATTTTACAGCCTCCCCCAGGCTTTCAGGAGATAAAAAGTCGAGGCCTAACTGAACCGTGGACTGAGAAAACACACACAATAGACGTAAATAATAAAGATGATCTCAAAAACTGAACTTGTGCTGAAGATCTAGTATACCCCATATCTTCAAAAAGAACAAGAATGAAGATCAAGTATTTAGATTTCTTTATCCAATTCCTGTGGATCTGGTTTTCTTTTATATTTTTCTTTTTCTGCTGAAGAATACGTGTTCTAATTCAACATTCAGGAGGTCAGCAATCTATTCTTGCTGTTTTTCCTACCAGGAAAATAACACACACGGAATATGTACCAAACGAAGTAGCATCTCGAGCAAGAATATAACATTTTCCCCCCATGTAACTAGTTCCTATGGAATCCTCACATTCAATCAAGGATAAACAGTAACGTACATTTAAAAATTTAAATCTTCCTATTTCATTTGAAATTGCGGGAGTTTTGATTGAAAAACATCAATTTCTCTGTAAAATACATGCTCATATGTCCTCACCTGAAGATTCCTAACTTGGAAAGGGCATCCAGCTGGTACAAAAACAGCTTGCCCCGGATGCTGTTCAAAGGACCATGGCTCTATTCCTGCAAGAGAAGAAGATACTATTCTCATCTATAAAAGAAGATTCAGCAACTAAATCAGGAGAAGAAACAACTGGTGTAGACAGAATAACACTAGAAATTTTGGATTGTGTTGCAGAATAGAAGCAACTAGACATGCATGAAACCGTCCACGAAAAATCAAGTTGAGTTGGAAGCAACCTACAAACTAAATTGGTGTATGTTGAATTACAAACATTTTCGTCCATAGCTTCCATTTTCTAACACATTCCTTAATATTTTCTTAAAATGGAAGGAGCATTTGAGCATAAGTCCAGGTAAGAATTCAGTTTTTGAGGTATAACATTGCTACTAGGAAGATTCATTTCTTGCAGACCACCATCTTACCAACAGTAATAATCACTGTCGTAATTCAACCCGAAATACAAAAATAAAAACAAAAAGTACTACAGAAAAATAACATCTTATAAATGGCAGTTCCAGAGCAGAGCATCAGTGTCAAGTCTAGCTCAAAACAGAGTGCTAGACTAAATAAAATACCAAATTCTTTCTTCAGTTTTCGTATCTGATGCCTATTCAGGAAATATCTTTCATCATAAAGAGGCTTTGTCACCTGTAATCCAAAATATTTTAGAACGTCAAGCACAAAATGCAAGCAAATAATCTAAAAGATGTACGATTACCAGCACAAAAAAAAGGTGTATTTGTAAAAATTTAAGAGAGCTTACAAAATCATTCTTTGCACTGTTGGGCTCCGAAAATTCTGTTTGATGTCTTCTCAGATACTGTATCAATTGTGGAACATCCCGACGGCGAAAAACATCCCATAAAACTCCTGGATGAGTCTTTACAGAGACATCTCCACCATCTCTGTTTGACAGTTCACAGCTCAAAGCATCCCCTTCAATACTAGAAGAATTGTCAATCTCTTGATCCATCATTCTCTCATCTTTATTTTCATCCAAGCTTGTGCCATATTCATTATCCAAACTGTGACTGCCAAACCTACCCTCGTCCAGACCTACACTTGGATTTCCTTGCAAATCTTTCTCCTTGGATACCTTGTCATTTTGCATATTCTCAGTCTTTATCCTCTGCTGACCATTTAGCTTTGCCTCACAGGTATGCACCAATAGATAGACCTGTACACAGACACATATATGATAAGACAAATCCTTAAATAAAAAAAACAAAAAAAAGATAAGACCAGTTCGAAGAACGAGAGTGTCCATTAAGTATTTAATAGTTGCATTAAGAGTTATGAAAGCAACTTAAGAAATCAACTACAGAACTCATACCGCGTATCAAACAAATTATCATGAGTTGTTTCTTGACCAGACAAAATAACCCTAAAAAATTAACGAGCTAAATATGAAAAGGAGAACAACTAACCATGTCGCGTATGTTGAAATGAAGATTAATTACACAGTTGCCTCTACCTAGTTCCTCATAGGTCCCATAGGAAATAAATATCTTAGGCCCTACGTCATTTTGCAAAGAGTAATGTGGCAGTTTTGCTGCAACATTCAGAAGACCCCACTTGGAGTGGATATACTCAAGTAGAGGCAATTTACTAATGAATTCAGGTCTCTGGTACAACAAGAACTCCTCAGACGCACTGGGGGGGGGCCAATCCTTCAACTTCAATATTTCTGGCTGACCATTTCCATCGATTCGTCCCTCATAGTATCCTTTTATGAACTGACCAAGTTCAATATCAACCTGCCATGATGTCAAACCACAATCGTTTATTTAGACTTATTATTCAAGATATCAATCAATCAACAAGTATTAAAAAAATAATATATATATATATATATATATTGCCAAACAAATGTGACGAAACATTTGAGGAAGAAAACAACACCGTAAGCAACCATACAAAAAAATAGCAGCTTGGGCCCACCTCAGACCAATCAAAACAGTCTATGGCCTTAACGATTCTGCTCTCATCTTTCAATTTCTCCTCCGTAGTCTCTTGCATCCCTCTCCATATTGCCATTGGATCCCAGCTCGAAACCGATGAACTATCAAAAACCTGGTTAACAATGATGGGTTCACCTCTGGCCCAATGCTTTCTAAAATCACCAATTCCGCCTGATTTAATATCTTCAGATGTGGGGCAGAACAAGAAATTATCACTGTCATCCTCCCTATTAGCATATTGGCAGTGTCTATGATCATTAAACTCAGTTTTCTCCAGTAAGCCATCATTGTATACCCTACATCCACTCACCATTTCCTCCACATTTTTCACCAGTTTTGCAACCCAATTCATCTTAAAAATGCGGCTTAAATTCAATGATGGATATCCACAGCCACCATAATCCTTTGGGGGACATGGAATGCTGCCATCACCATTCGCTTTCCAATCAGGAAACTTGTCTGAAAAGTTTTGTTTGACTCTTGGTATTTTCGGTTGCTCCAACAAGGTTTCCATTTCTTGAATTCCACCAATCTTATTATCCACAACTCCATTAATACAAGGCGTAGATGCTTCCTGAAGATCTCTACAGCAACTAAGACACAGATCGTACGAGCAATTGGCACAATGCCTATGGTAATCAATAATAGGAATCCGGCAAAAATTGCTGCAATAAGCAACACCAGAATCAAATAAAGTCGTGATCGGAAACTCTTGGACACAATTGAAGGTCGAACAACACAACATAAAACAAAATGAAATAGCTCATCAATGTTGAAAAGGTACCAGCACATCTGTTCATCTGCATTCAATCTTGTCCTGGCAAGATCTATTTCAGTTCCTGAAAGAAAACACAATATGCAGACAAAATGGTTAAAACATGTCGAGATGGTATTTAGAATGAAAGTCAAAATCAAAATTCTGTTGGAAAATCAAATGCATCTCACCACGGAGCATCTTCTCCAGCTCTACTTCAGAACACTGCTCATGGTGGATTTGCTTAACAACCGGAAGCACTGAAGACAGCAGACTATGGAGATACTGTAGTTTGTCTAAAGCAGGGATCTCTCTTATCCTTACCTACAATAGAGACAGACACAACAAACCACTGACAGATTAGCAGTTTATGTCAATAGCAAATTGGTGCATGTGTTTCACAGGCTTTTGAAACCGAGTAATCAAAAGAATAGAAAACCTTTAATCCATACCTTTATCATATTATCTCCACGAAGGCAAACTTTACAATTGCAAGTACCACGACATGCAGGGCATATTCTTTGAATATCTTCCAGTGAGATGTCTGGGTACCTAATAGGTGAAAGATATATACTAAGCACACAAGTAAACATGTAAAGAAAAGTAGTTTTGTTAAGATAATTTAGCCTCACCATGTAGAGACACAGCTATCACAGTACCCTCTTCGATTACATTTAAAACACCAAATAACGTTATCTCTCTTACTCCTTCGGCACTGATGACAAGTTTGACCACCAGTCTCTTCAGAGGATTCTGTGCTTTGATCAGAGTATTCCTGGAAGAAACTTGGTCACCTTGGAATCAGAAACATATAAGCCAAAAAGAACTAATATAAAATCACGACTAATGACGGCACTCACCAATCTCTTCAAAAGAAAATTAAGTCTAATTAAATTTTGATAGCAATGGTTATCCAATATTAGTCTTTTTTATTATTATAACTATTTTTCTGGAAAGACAAGTCCACATCAAGGGTTAGCTGACCCGTGCTATCCAAGAGATATGCATACTCATCTAAATGATGAGGGTTTTTTTTTTTTTTTTCCCCCGATTAAAGTCCAACTACTTCTTAGTGAGAAAATTTTCCTTGTCATATGTTAGTAGTATTATAACTACATTGAGAACAACAATAGTAATCAAAATACTAAATGAACAGACAAACATATTTGGAATTCAACATACCGAAACTGTTGTTGCATTAGCATCCAAGATCCTCTGTGACCTGTTCCCGGATAAATCCATAGCAGAAACAGGTGGTGTCTTATATGACCTCCAATTATTCTCTTCATACAGCTCAATATCTAACTGCGAATCATCATTCTGTTTTGGAGGATTACGTATTGAAAAACTCCTCACTGGTGGTGTCTCGGGTGTGTAGCGGAACTTATTTTTTGGTGCCCTCTCTGAGTACTTTTTCCCGGAGGCCTGAAGAGGATACTCTTTCATGTTCACAAGTGGTACATCAAAATCGTCACTCTTACTCTCCAAGTAAATATCACTTTCACCCAATGACTTCCTCTTAGCTTTCTTCAAATTAGCCCGCATTGCGGAATTCGCTGCCCTCTTCTTTGCCTGGATATAGTGCTTTTCGCATACCGTCTTATCTGGCATAGACATGGCAGTGCATCTCCATTGTTTCCCATCTGACCTCTTGCAACGCAAATCATCCGGAATCCCGACGTTATCCTCGCCAGTCCCGGTAGTTGATCGTGGATGATCCATTACCAAATGAATGGCTGCTTTATCAAATCGAGAATCTTCTACTGCTAAAAGCAGACCTGAAATAAGTCCTTTAGCTTAGTAAAAAAATCAATTAAAAACAACGGGAAGAAATGTATGCTGAGAATTACAGACATTCCAAACAAACAGGAATTCTGTAAAAACATTAACCAAAGACAAACTTTCAAGGAACACTAGCATCAATACACTGATGAATAGAAAAACTACCACAACCACACGTCAAAACAAAACCTTGCTCCAAAGATGTTATATGCCAACGCCTCATACCTTTTCATTGCCAATGTACATATTTGATCATAATATATTCGAAAGAAAACTCTCAATCTAATTAATGATAACCCAGTTTAACGTTCTCATTGGTAAAGCTTTTACCAAGTAAAGCAAACCATCACATTGTATGTTGTATGCAAATTTATAAATATAAAGCCAACTTTCAAGGAAGATAATAGAAAAGTTCGAAAATTTCATGAAAAATTAAAGTACATTTCACGCAATTTTTGTCTTTGATTAAAAATTAAATCAAATTCATACAATAATCAAAACCATAAAAAGTCTTCAAATTTATAAAAATCTTTCCATATCTAGCGAACAAGAAACATTGTGATGGGAAAAAAAAAAAAAGGTTTACACAAGAACGCAAATTTGATTAAACAAGAAGCAAACGAATTAATAATATTTCAAACCTTTTATTTACCTAAAAGCGAAATAACTCAAATTGGGAGCGAGCACGACCAGATCCTCCGAAAGAATTTCGAGCACAAAACACGCCATAAAAGAGGGAAAAAAACGCAATAGAGTATATATCATGCATTTATACAAACATATACGGCAAAAAAAACAAAGAAAAAAAATTAGTACCTAAAACTTAGGGTTTGGTTGGGTTTCTATGAAAGCGAAACTTGGCAATATACGTGATTGTGAATTTAGTGAAGCCACGAAATCCAGCCTTCATATTTCAGAGTTGAAGAGAAAAAGAAGAGAAGAGAAGGAAACAAATAAAATAAGGGAAGGTTTTCAAAGTGAATTTTGTTTAGTCGTAGGAAGAGGATTGACTTGTTCTGTTCTTCGCTATACAGAACCAGACCAGTGATCCTCTCTTTCCTTTTTTTTTTTCTTTAATTTTTTTTAAACTAAAAAATTTATTTCCTCGTAACTCCCTGGTTTCTTTCTCCGACAATTTTTAGTTAACCAGAAACTCAGCCAGTCGGCCGTTAGGCCCGTTACCAGTATCGTTTTTTTTTTCCCACAAAAACGAATTAGGGAAATTAGAGAATTGTCCCTTTATTTTTTTTATATTTTTTTTATAATGAATGGCTGAATAAATAGTATCTGTTTTTTAAAGAAAAATACATCTCATAATTGATTTTTTTATTATTATTATGTTTCAATTTTAGTCATAGTTTAAATATTTGAGACTAAAATTAAGAACATAAAAGGTCAATATTTGAGATTAAAATTAGAAACATAAAAAAAAATCGATATTAAAATGGCACTTGATATAAACATCCTTTTTTTATATATATTCAAATTCAAGCTCCATCTCGGCTTAGTTTGGTATTAATGTAGATTTTAAAAAAATTACTTTTAGCTATGCGTAAAGAAAAATAATTGTTACAAAAAGTAACTAAGTATTTAGTAAATTATAATTATAGTAGCTGTGCTAGTTTTAAAATCAGTGTAATAGCATTTAGTAAATTATGATGTTGAATTGTTGTGGACTGTTAAAAATTACGACTTTATTATATTATACTATAATATAATAGGAATTATCTCTGGTCAGACACTTGGAATTGTGCCTAACTGGAACGGAAGTTGTATAATGCTGCATAAATCGTGTATATTTACATGTAAAATTGTATATATTTACATGTAAAGATGTATATGTTAAGTTATAAGAAACGACAATGTATATTAATCCTCGAAACATATATTTTTTATAGCAATTAAGTGAACACATAGCATAAAAATATATATATTGGTATACATTGTCGCTTACGTTCATTAACATGAAATACAACAAATCAGCCAATATACATCTTTTTATGCTATGTGTTCACTTAATTGCTATAAAAAATACACATTTCGAGCATTAATATACATTATTATTTCTTATAACTTAACATATACATCTTTACATGTAAATGTACACGACTTTACATGTAAATATACACAATTTATGTAGAATTATACAACTATTATTTAAATCCAACAAATAATAAGTGTCAGTTTAAAGACCTTACCTAATATAAGATATATAATTACAATATAATATATATTTATTATTATATATAATATAATAAAAAACTATTATTATTATTATTATTTAATATATTATATAATTATGATATAGAATATAATAGTATTATTAAAATAATAACTGAAATAATTGAAAAGT
>NW_010364434.1:0-3750 GCF_000414095.1 Morus notabilis | reverse complement strand
ATATTATATTATATGATAAAATAATAATATTAGAGTTATTAATATAATTATGATATTATTTGTTACAATATTACTATTATATTATATTATATTACGAGTATGAATTTTAGATTGGAAAGATTGTAAATTTTAAATTTCATTAAGAGTATTATGAGTATTATGAAAGTTTTATTAATTGTACTATGTTGATTCTCGCACAATTTAAAACCTAAAGTTGCTTTTGGGCTGCTTTTCATTTTGACTGTAAATTCTTCAAAAATCACTTTTAAAGAGATTTATCAAACACTAAAATCATTTTTTGTTATAAGCAGAAGCTAATTTTAAAAGTGAAAAATAATACCAAACTAAGCCCTTATCGGACTTGCATGGGAAAGTGTCGTAGGCACATGTGTGCTTTAGGTTTTACTTTAAAAAAATCATAAGATTTTGAAAAAAAAAATCATACAATTGAAGAAACATTAAAAAATAGAAAATTGCAAAGAAGAAAAAAGAACCAATAAACGAAGGTGAAGTACAAACCATTCAAAAAATACCCAAAAAAAGACAAATTTAAGAAAAATTATTTAAACAGGGCAATCAATTAAAATAATATTTATTAGGGTCTTATTTGAAAAAATAATATCTTAAAAGACTACATGAAAATATATGTTCGTAGGGATATATTTAAGAAAAAATATGTTAAAAGGCAAATTAAAAAATAAAATATGTTAATAATGAACGTGTGAAAATATAAAATTAAACAAATATCGATAAACGAACTAGCAAGCAAGCAAGGTGAACTACAAAACTTTTTCCAAGGTTATTATCCCTTCTTATGTAAACAATTCAAATCATTAATAATTTAAACTCTTAATTTTAAAATTTACCTTCCCTAAATTCATACAATTCAAGTTATTTTTTTACAATGAAAATAATTCAGATTCTACTTTTTTTTCTCTTCTCAATTTTAAATTTAAAAATGTTATAATTTGGTTTGTTTTAATTCCGATTGAGATTATTTTTTTTAATGTGTTCATAATAAATAGAGGAATAAATTATCATCCATATTGCATATTTTCTAATGTTATTTGTAATGAGATTTTATAAGATTGTTATAAAACTCTAATGACAGTTTTCAACACTTTATTCAAACATAATTTGGATTTTACTTCTAATTCAAATTACAATTTATTTGTGTATCCAAATACTAATTCGAATTGCAATTCAAATCGCCACCTGGTCACAATAACTTATTATTAACGACTAACAACAGCAAAATTTTTTAACAACATAATAATACCAAACTGACATATAAACTGATCACATTTATATTGTATAATACCTAAAAATTTTACATAAATATTTACTCTAAATGTAAAATTTATAGTTTTTAATGAACGGAACATTTTGACTATAATATAACTTTTTCTATAAAATTGTAAGTTATGACGCGATAGATGCATCTATTTTTGTTAACATTTTTTTCCATAAAATTGTAAGTTATAAGGCGGTAAGATGCATCTATTTTTATTAAATCATTTTATTGATCAATTTTAATGTCAAGATTAAAACTATTAAACATTGTTTGGTTTATGGATTAGAATTATGAGATTAGAATTATTTTTTATTTACGTGTATTTTTTATGAGAAAAAATACTGTAATAAATTATGAACTATGATTCAAATCATAGTATGAATCCCCTTATTAAACGTTAATATTTCAATTAAAATTTAATTAAATAATATTTCAATTAATTTAATATGTCAAAATTAAAATTCAGAAATAAGAGTATCATTATGTTCACTGGACTAATACTGTTATAATAACTTAAAACAAAAATAAAATAAAAAATTCCCCAAATTGAATCCCCAGAAAATAATACGGGCTTGTTCTTTTAGGGCCTGCTCACTTCACTAACTCCAATTTTATGATTTGAGTAAGAAAAGTGAACTTGGGTTATTTTTAATTAGAGTTGTAATGTGAATTTTGAGTTAAGTGTTTAGTAAGAGATTGATGTGACATTTAAAACTTGAGTTATGTGTTCACTTGCACACAACTAAACTCACCACTTACACAAGATATTGCATTGGATTTATCTTCATTTTCTGGACCTACATAAGCCAATGTTAAATACTCTTGCAAACATTTGATGTGAGGCAGCTTAAACAACTACACAACATTATGCAGAGGCATTACACAACTTCATTTCAAGAATTTAAAATGAACATGTTGTACACTTTAGTGTAAACGACATCCAAGTAAGGGAGACACAATGAAAACGACGAATGGGTGGAGTTGGCAGTGTAATCATCCACCGGGTTTAGGCAGAGGCACAAAACAATGCAACAAACTTGGCTTATGACAGTAAAGGACATCAAACAATGCCTAATGCCGTTCCCCATGGGCACCAAATCAAAAGACAACACTTGTTCCATGTAATTCTTGCAATCTGCTTATTCAACAAATAATAGTGATAAGATAACTCTAGTACGACAACAGGGTAGGTAATAAGCTTAGGTATAAACAACAACAGGAGAGACAATACGACAACAAGGTACAACAACAAGGGAGGCAATAAGCTAAACACGGCCACAGGACAGCCAATACGACAACAAGGTAGGCAAACGAGTTATATAAAATTAACTAATTATTGTATTATTATATATAAATAAAATGGACAAACATTTGGAAGTGAAACAATAAGCACTGCACGTGATCTAATAGCCAACAATCTTATTGCCCGCTGCAAGATTTCTGAGAATTGAAGAATGAAAGAAAATGTATTATTAGCATATGTTAAAGGTTTTCAAATTAAAAATAACGACAATCACCCAATTGGTGGGGACTTAATGAGCCTAGAGTGGGAAAAGGTGGAGAAATTAGTCATATTGGATCTCTCCAACACAGGCCGTATAGGAGAGATTCCAGAGTCCATATCAGAATCAAAGAGGCTGAGGTTTCTTGGTCTTAGTGATAACAATCTCTCAGGAAATCTCTCACCAAAGCTTGTCACATCAGGAGTAAACACATTTCTTTATCAATGTATCACAAAATAACACATTGTTGGGCCTTTAATAACACATTTCATTCTAGTTTTCATCCATCAAAGTTCTGTTTCTGTGTAAGTTGTTGGTAAACATATGTCTTATAGCAAGTAACTACTGTATGTCGGGAAGGAAATTTGCATCTCAGATTTGCCTAAGTATTCAAACAACAAAACATGCTTCATACCATTGTATTTAGTGAAATTGTCAAAACTAGCGTATGAAGAGCTTCTAATAACTCAAACAACTATAGAAAAGTATGCAACGGCAATCATACAACTTCATGAAATGAATTTAAAATGAACATGCTAAACTTCAGTGTAAACGACATCCAAATAAAAGAAATCCAATAAAAACGACAATGTTCAGATTTAGCAGTGTAATCATCCACTGGCATATGCAGAGGCAATGGAAGTGTAAATCAGTCAAAGAAAAGGTCTTACCGTGTTTGATCCGAAAGAGGACAATGGTTGATCTGCTTCGACAACCCCCAAACGCGACTGTGATGGACGTCGGTGAAGAGATGGATACCGGCACTGACAACAGAAAGCTCTATTTCTAGGAGCATGCTTCGGAGGTCGGAGACGGCGTTTGGCGCTACATCGACGCATGAGCACGGCCAACGGAGGAAGTCGGCTCACTCGCGTGGGATCAATTTCTCCCGTGTTGAATCACTAAAGGAGAAGGCAACAAAGGAATATAGGGATCGGGATTCACCAATATTGC
>NW_010364433.1:0-462 GCF_000414095.1 Morus notabilis | reverse complement strand
AATTGAGTTGGTGGGCTAAGCTTGGCCACGATTGTACAGCTTGAAAAGTTCTTCGATTTGGTATATTATAGGCATAGTAACGATTTCTAGATCAAAAGTTATGGCCGTTTTCAGTCACAGTTCTCTGATTTTTTTTCCTTCCAAACTGATGAAAACAAGTGAATTTTGGCCCAAAAAATTGGGCTGGCGGGGTAGGCTCCACTATGATTGTAGAGTACGAAAAGGGCTTCAATTTGGTATATTATAGGCCCAATGACGATTTCTAGATCAAAAGTTATAGCCGTCTTTAGTCACAGTTCCCCGATTTTTTTCCCTCCGAAACTGTTGAACGCAAGTGAATTACGGCCCAAAATAATGGGTTGGTGGGCTATACCCCACCATGATGGTTGAACTCAAAAAGAGCTTCGATTGGCATATTATAGGCCGAGTAACGATTTCAAGATCAAAAGTTATGGCCGTTTT
>NW_010364432.1:68638-79387 GCF_000414095.1 Morus notabilis | reverse complement strand
AATATCCTATTACATCTCATGCTTCTAGGACACTATTCCCAACAAATATAACTAGGAGGTTAATCAATGCATACCTGTTCTTCCAAGTCTCCATGCAAGAATGTATATTTCATGTCCAATTGGAAGATAGGCCATGAGATTTGTGCTGCCAATGCAATCACCAATCTGATTGTGTCATGCCGAGCAACTGGAGCGAAGACTTCTTTGTAATCAATGCCGAACTTTTACTTGTAGCCTTTTGCGACTAAGCGAGCCTTATACTTATCAACTTCACCGTTCTGCTTTAGCTTTGTCTTGTACACCCACTTCACACCAATGGTCTTTTGCCCTTTCGAAAGCATTGTCAACTCCCAAGTATTATTTCTTTTAATGGCTGTGATTTCAGCACCCATCGCCGTTCGCTACTTCTAGTCTTTAACAGCATCTTCAAAAGCTACAGGATCACAATATGAAAATAGAGCAAAGTGTGTAAGTGGGTCTTCAGTTTGATCAATCCCAGTTACCTCATAATCAATCATCCAAGCTGGTATTCTTCTAACTCGTCGAGGTCGATGATCATCTTTTGCTTAAACTGGTGGATGTTGGTCGTTTTGCACGGGATGTGCATTCTCTAAAGGTTGCCGCCTTACATCTTCATTTTCTCCATCAAAATTAGCTTGCATTTGTTGTTCAACATTGTTTTCATCCCAAATCCAAAACCGTTCTTCATCAAACACTACGTCACGACTAATGCCAATTTTCTTAGTGACAGGATTGTACAATTTGTACACTTTTGACTGCGCACTAACACCAAGAAAAGTGTATTTTTCTCATTTGTCATCAAGCTTTCTTCTTTTCTGATCTGGAATGTGGGCATGTGTAATGCACCCAAAGATTCTGAAGTGATCAATACTTGGTCTTTGTCCATTCCAAGGTTCTTCAGGTGCCACGTTCTAAACAGCAAGTGTAGGATTTCTGTTTAGTACATGAATGCTCCAATTGACAACTTCGGGCTAAAAAATTCTTGGGATACTACTTCTTGTCAAAATAGTTCGCACCATGTTTAAGGTTGTACGGTTCTTTTTCTCCGAAACACCATTTTGCTGCGGAGTATAAACTGTAGTGAGCTGCTTTTGAATCCCATGCTCCTCACAAAAATTTATAAGAATGAACTATTACTTAATAAATATATACATAATAAAGTCAATAAGAATGACAATAATAGTTATGAATCAATTAATAAAATATCAAACATTAAGAAACGTAAAAGGCCGAAGCATGAATGATAAAATCGATAAAATTAATAGCTGGTCTATTTCTATAATAAATAGAATAATACAATAAACCCGTAGATGAATAGAGCATATGATATATTTGAAACGGTTTTATATCAGAACATCAGTTTAACAGTAATATGTTTTAATCATGCTATAATACCTATTAAAGAAGAACAATCCATTCAATGATTCATAACCATTACTGAATGAGTAGAAAATATTATATAACTCGTATCACGAGTAAAGATACAAAATGATAAACTAATGACCATCAAAATTATGGGCAAAACGAACTAAAAAGATTTGTCAGAATAAACATATAATAAGAATTAAACTATCAACTATGAGAATAAAATATATGCTCAACAGATGAACAATCACGATTACACAAATAGATACTTAAATCTAAATTACAAATACATCAATTCATTCTCAATAATGACATGCTGAAAAATAAAACACTGGAATTCATATTAAAAGAAATTTGGACCATATATTACCATTGATAAAATGTAGAGCAACAAATGCCTATATTATTAAAAAAAAAAGCTATATATGTTCGTTTAAAAGCTGTGCAATATAAAAGAAATATCAAAACCTAATATTATAGAGATATAATATGAGTCATGTATTTATAAAATCAGACACACAATGAATTACAGTAAATAAAATAAAAATAAAACGCTAGTATGTATGACAAAAATCACACTGATCATATCATGTACACAAAGGAAATATATGTTTACCATACCTTAAAAAAAATAAAATAAAATAAAAAAACTCCTTGAACCAAAGGTATGCAAGGTCTAAAGATGTCGTTTATTATACCTTTAAAAACAAAAAATGTCGTTTCTCAAGTCAAATTAACTACACGTCGTTTAACGCGCAGAGATGAGCGACATGTACAAAACGAAAACGACATGTAATCAGAAAAAAAGGGAAAAAGAAAAACCTAATGTATGATGAGAAATATTAGATGGATCCTACGGCAGAGAAGGAGGGAACATATGAACGAACGCTATGAGTGTGATTGTGGTGAGAGAGGCTTGTACAAGGAGATTAAATGGTGACCGTAGGATGACGACCTTATCATCTGGGCCGCTCCTTTTATAGAGGAGATTTAAAACTAAACAGCGCCGTTGCAAGAGGAGATTCTGGGGTGGTCTTCATCAGATTCTCTCGGTTATACAGAAGCAGCCATACGCCTAAACCCTAGCCAAAGGTAAGATTCTTGAAGCTCTTTTTCTATTTACTTCTGATTATTTGATTATTTATTTATTTAATTATCAATATCAATAAGGATTTTTGGTCTTTGAATCGATCAGATTGTTTTTGATCCGCATGATTTTTAGAAATGTTTGAACGACTATTCAAATTCACTCATTTCTTTTTTGGGAAAAAGAAAAAAAGATTTTTCCTGTGTTTCTAAGAAATAGAATTGGGCAGTGTTTTGCTGCTGAATATTATCGTTACGGCGCAAAGAGGTTGTTTTATGAGCATTCACCAGTAAACACTTTTGGGTCGTACTTAATTAAATAAATGAAGCCAATGGATTTGATTATCATTTCCAAGATAGCTTTGTTAATGCTTTCTTCTCTAAACTCGAATCTCTCATTTTTCTTTCTTTTACACAAACACCCTTTTCCAATAAGATTAAAAGTCTTCTCTTTCTTTTTTTTTTTTAATCTCTCGGAGCTGTGTTGCTCAATAGGTTAAAAAGTTCATTTCTTGTGTTTATATTCATTATGTATACATGCATGTGTCTGTATAGCAGGGTTTTTTTTTTTTTTTTTTGGGGGAAGAAGTTAATAAGATGTTTAATTAATAATGATTGGTATTATCATTATTATTATTATTGTTGTTATTATTTAGGTAGAGATGGGTGAAGAAGTGAAGGCTATAATCCCAGAGTCTGTTTTGAAGAAGAGAAAGAGAGAAGAAGAATGGGCGTTGGCCAAAAAACAAGAGATTGAAGCTCTCAAGAAGAAGAATGCTGAGAACAGAAAGCTCATCTTTAACAGAGCCAACCAGTATTACAAGGAATACGCCGACAAGGTAAATCCTGATTCAATTCGAACTGCCATTCATCATTTCTTGACACTGTTTTTATTATCATAGTAGATTCCTGAATTGTCTATTTCCCTTTTGTTTTTCAGGAGAAGGAGGTGATCCAGCTAAAGCGCGAGGCTAAGCTCAAGGGAGGGTTCTATGTTGAGCCTGAGGCTAAGCTTCTGTTCATCGTTCGTATCCGTGGGTATGTAGTGCTATTACATGTCCCTCTGATTTCACTCAGTCTCTCGTGTGAAGTTTTATATTTGCCCGCTCTTACCCCGTTGAAACAAAAACCTTTTTCAGTATTAATGCCATGCATCCGAAGACGAGAAAAATTTTGCAGCTCCTAAGGCTGAGACAGGTAGAATCTGGTTTCTTAATTGATTAGCTCACTCTAGTTAAATTCCAAAATTCAATTTTGAGATATTAAATTGGGTATTTTCTTATGTTTTAGTTTAGGGTTTAGGTTTGAACTCCTCAGCCTGAGGATTCATTGTTTTATATTCTCGCACAATCTGAGTAAATGTATTTGTAAATAAGTAGCATGATTTGGCTGATTTTTCTGTCCTGTTTTTCATTTTTAAATAGATATTCAACGGTGTCTTCCTTAAAGTCAACAAAGCCACCATGAACATGCTTCATAGGGTTGAACCGTATGTGACATATGGGTATGGATGATTTATTTAGTTTCCTGACAACTTCTCTGATCATTTTGTTGTTGTTTGTTGTTCCAACAAATTCTCATCTCTGATCAATGATCGTTGTGCATGATTCTAGGTATCCTAATTTGAAGAGTGTGAAGGAGTTGATTTACAAGAGGGGTTATGGGAAGCTCAACAAGCAAAGAACTGCTTTGACCGACAACTCCATCATCGAGCAGGTTTGTCGTCCTTTCTCTTTTTTGGTGGTACTATTTGGAGACACTCTACTAGTATGATCAAGTCGGCGAAGTTGAATATCAGCTAAGACAATTATCTGTTTACTGGCAAAAAAATTGAAGGCTTGATTTGTTGATTGTAGAAAGAAGGAAAGTAAACTTAGCTGGACAAGTCCATAATTATTTCTTATTTTGCTGACAGGCATTAGGCAAGTATGGAATCATCTGCACAGAAGATCTTATTCACGAGATCGCAACTGTGGGACCTCATTTTAAGGAGGCAAATAACTTCTTATGGCCATTTAAGCTGAAGGCTCCATTGGGTGGTCTGAAGAAGAAGAGAAACCATTATGTCGAAGGAGGAGATGCCGGAAACCGCGAGAACTACATCAATGAGCTCATCAGGAGAATGAATTAGGTGTTTTTGTCAAAATATACGGGCATCTTGGTTAAACTTGTTTTCAAAATTAGTTGGGCACAGTTTTATTTGATTTTTGTTTTATATGGTACTTCAAAGTATGAGATAATGGGATGTTGGAAAATTTTGGTTGCATTTAGATGTTTAGTTACTAAGCTAGTGTGGTCTTCTTTAATTACCAGCCTAAGAGTATGGAGATTTTTTTTTTTTTTTTTTTGGGTCCAAGCCTGGTGGCATTTCCATTATTTGTCCTAGTATTCATGGTTGATATTTTTTCTAATGGATTGATGATTGATATTGTCACTTTTTCATTTTACCAAAGTTTGTTTGGGATGTATTATATGGTTGTAGTCTTTGGTGTAAATAGATTATCATACATTAATCCAAGTCTTTTCGTCTAACCTATGTAGCATTGATGTCTTCGGTTTCATTTCAAAGCGTTGGTAGAAAAATGAACATTTAGACCTAATTTTGACATCAAAGTGAAATTGGGAATTGGAATTATTCAAAAGTGGTGTAGAGCCTAATTTACGATTCCCAAAATTGGGCAGGCAGGCATGATCTGATTCTGAGCTTCTTGGGCTTGAAAATGAAATGCAAATCTCAAATCCCTAAAAATAGATTGGGCACATAAAGGGCGGGAAGCAGAACATTTTGGTCCCAAAATTGAAAAATACGACATTGAAATTTTTGGAAACGTACAAGTTTTCCCACCAAATATTTCCAGCAAAAAAAAAAAAAAGAAAGGTTTTTCCACCAAAATAATAAAATGATAAGAAGATAGAAAATGACCAAAAGGACATTTTGACCAATGCTTTGCGCTAGAGAGCACGAGTGTAATTATATGTTTGTAAGGGGGCCAATTTCTGAAATTCAGAAAATAGAATATGGGGGTATAATCGTCCAGCGCTGGAAAAGGATAATTGAGAGAAATGGCGCCCATAGGATAGCGGAGGAATAAGAAAGAAAGATTTGAAATTGAAGGCAAATAGATAGATAGATTATTCCCTTTTATCTTTTTTTCTCTTTTTTTTCTTTGTTTGTTTGATTTCTGAATCTGTGTAAGCCGAGAAAGGAAACAAATCACTATCAGACAAAGCCGGCCCCGAAAGACACTCCCTTTCTCTATCAGTTTCCGATTTCCTTCAAAAAAAAAAAAAAAAAAACCCCAATAAACCCAAATTACTCTCTCTCTCTCTCTCAACTCTAAACCCTCTCATCTCTCTCTCTTTGTAGAAACTAGAAGAAGAAGAAGAAGAAGAAGAGGCGGCAATATATTATAGAGCTTTCAAGGTATTGCTGAGTTGCCCTTTTAATTTAAGTTCACAGTTCATTACGGATCTGAAATGCCCGTAAATGCTTTTTTTTTTTCCTTCCCTTCATGTTAATGAAAAACTTAAGTTTTTTTTTTTTTTTTTTTAATTCTTTTTGAGTCTCGGAATCTAAAGCTCTTATTATATACGCACAAAGTTTTTCTTCTGGCTAATGCATTTGAGTGTCAAAGAGTGCAGCAACCCAAAAAAAAAATAAAAATAAAAAAAATACTGTTAGTCGCGGATATAATAAAGCTCAAAATTTGAGATTTTTCAATTGTTTAGGTGTCCTCCTTGCTTTTTTGGCGTCGAAATTTATGTTTTCTTGTTGATTTTTTCCTTTTGTTTGGTAAAAGTTGAATAGCACAGCTCAATTTCATGATTAAAACTCTTACGGTCTGTTTGTTTTACGATTAAAACTGTTAGTTGACCCCGCTACGGTGTTTTTTTCTAAAAAAAAAATGAATTTCAAATACTAGAAAAAAAAATCATGAGTTTTTAAACACATGCACCAAAGGGGCCCTTAAAAATCTAATCTTTACGAACCTGTTGTGGAGGATTTTGCTTCTAATTGTCACAAGGTATTTAGATAATAATAAATCCAATTTTCTCTGGTTGTGTTTATTATTTTAGGTCAAGTATGGGAAGGAGCTTGAGTCCCATACTACGGAGAGAGCTGGCAAATCTGGACAAAGATGCTGATAGTCGCAGATCAGCTATGAGAGCGCTCAAATCGTATGTCAAGGACTTGGATTCCAAGGCAATCCCTCTGTTCCTCGCACAGGTTTCCCAGACTAAAGAGACCGGCTTGTCCGGGGAATGCACAATCTCCTTGTACGAGGTCCTTGCCCGCGTCCACGGCATCAAAATTGTCCCTCAAATAGACAGCATTATGGCCACCATTGTCAAGACATTGGGCTCAAGTGCGGGTTCTTTTCCTCTCCAGCAAGCGTGCTCTAAGGTGGTTCCGGCTATTGCTAGATATGGCATTGACCCAACCACCCCGGAAGACCAAAAAAGGCACATAATTCACTCCCTCTGCAGCCCTCTTTCCGACTCTCTCTTGGGGTCTCGAGAGAGTCTAACCTCCGGCGCAGCCCTTTGCTTAAAGGCGCTCGTGGATTCCGATAATTGGCGCTTTGCTTCCGGCGAGATGGTTAACAAGGTCTGCCAGATTGTAGCCGGGGCTCTTGAGGAGAAGCCGACACAAACGAATGCGCACATGGGCTTGGTCATGGCTCTGGCAAAACGTAATTCTTCTGTTGTTGAACCTTATGCCAGGTTGTTAATTCAAGCTGGATTGCAGATACTAAATGCTGGAGTGGCTGAAGGGAATTCTCAGAAACGTTTGTCTGCAATTCAGATGGTCAACTTTTTGATGAAGTGGTTGGATCCACGGAGCATCTATTCGGAGCTTCAGTTGGTGATTGATGAGATGGAGAAGTGCCAGTCCGATCAGATGGCTTATGTCCGAGGAGCTGCTTTTGAAGCCTTGCAAACTGCGAGGAGAATTTTTGCGGATAAAGGTTCTAAATTTGAGAAGAGTCCTGGTTCAGTCACTGGTTCAAATTTTACTCGAAGAGACCACAGCAGGAGTTGTTTATCGTCGACCCCTGGTGATCAATCTCCTGCATCTGTATCACTTGAATCACAGACCCTTGACTCCTTCGTCGAGTACGAAGGTTGGGTTGAGTCTCCAACCTCAACAAGGCAGGCTTCTCAGATGTTTGACTGTGACCGTAGAAGTGTGAACCGCAAACTCTGGAGTTTTGAGAACGGAGGAGTTGATGTGTCTCTCAAGGACGGTCTGTTCTCACAGATTGCTAGGGAAAGCACCATCTCTAATACGCTTTCGGAGCACTCTGGGGAGAATGAGTTTGGCAAAAATGATGGAGATCATGAAGAATTTGCAGGGTTCTTGCAGAAAATTCCAAGAAATGGAATATCAAAAAGCACCACAACCACTCCCCTCGTAAGTCGCCCATCTACATATCAACGTTTTACAGTTTTATTCTTATAGTAGAGACAATTCTAGCTGGTTTTGATAGGTATAGGGAATTAAGTGTAATCTGTTTTCTCAACTTCTTTGCTTGATGAATCTTGCATTCATAATTCATCAGAATTGCCAAAAGTTGGGGTTTATTTTCAGATATATTTGGTATTGGTTTTGAAAACTACAACGCTTCTATTCATCATTACTGCAATGCATCACCACACACTAAAAATTGGGTGCCACAATTTTCTTTATGACAGTTATATCAGTGATTAATAGTTATTTTTATGAGAGCTAATATATTTTGACTTTGTGCTCCAGAGGTCACGCACTTCAATCAATGTTGACAATATTATCTTCAAAACGCCGAGGAAGCTTGTCCACTCTCTTCAAGATACTAACAACATGAACTGTGACTGTTCTGAGAAGCAAGGAAGAAGGTTGAGAAGTTTATCCCTCAGTGATTTTGAGTGGAGCCCAGTTTCCAGATGTGACCAAAATTATGCCTTAAATGATGTGGATGTAGACTCCTACTTGAGAGCAAATGGAAGCGTATTATATGCGGATGGTGAGAAGCTGTTAGAAGGCAACCCTGAATCTGTGTCATCCACTGATGACATTCCGGCAGCTAATAATGTTGGCGAGAAGAAAATGTCTGATAAGCTAAAGGTGATTCAGGATCATAATAAAACTCGAGCTCAGAACTTTGGAATTAAGAATCCTCATCACATTCACAAGGTTGCTTTAAAGTTGGTATTCTGTTCGCTCTTTGCATTAGTTGCAGTATTCACTTTGTTAGTTGGGATGAGTGACCATGATGAATTTGATATTCATTATCCGGTGCCAACTTAAGTCTACTAAGTCTGATGTATCAGATTCCTTTTTCTTGTAGGAAATTAAGATTACCAATAGTTTTTCCTCAACATTTATGTTCATGATCTGTACACTTTAACGTATCATTATCAAGCAAACATTGGATGGGAAGTTGATTGTATTTTCTGATATAATTGATTCTCAATTCCTTGTCCAAGAGGAGCTGTGTCGTATATTCCTCTAACCTCTATATTCCTTCTTCCACTTTTTCCTCCTACCAAACAAGTCCTTAGTTGCTGTGATAGAATGAAAAAAAAAAAAAATACTTAATGAAAAAATGAAAAGATATCGACTTAGTACTCAATACATTTCGAATTATTATATTAAAAGAATTTCCGTAGGTGAAAATTGGTGTTGCTAGTAAATGACTCCATTATTCAGACTCATTCTCATTCTTACTAGTCACTACAACAATAGTTGCTCCATAGGGAAGGCAGAGTATGATATCTTTATATAATACTGTTATACAAAACGGAAAATAATAGAGAGAAAATTTAAAAAAAAAAAAAAAAAAAAGGGACAGACAGAAAGAAAGCAGATGGAATAATAGTATTTGAAAGATTATTACAAATTATCATGCTCAATAACTTGAGCCCCTCTCCAATCTTCACCCGGTTTGACAATTACAGGCACCAGCATTGAAGCAGGTCCAGTGCACACAAAATGCTCCTTGCCGTATTTCTCTGCCAACGAACCAGGGCTCGACACGTAGATGTCTTCGAACCCCATCCTTATCACCCGAAAGAATAGCTCACGCCCCTGCCAGTGCAGATTGGTTAAGAAGTTAAGTTGCCATTACAGATGTTGCTAAAAAAAAAGATATTATTATTATTCTTTCTTACTAAATTTTGTGTCGCACATAAATAAATTAAACCAAAAGTAGTAAAAGAAAAATTTGTGAGGATCAAAAAAGAGTAGAGAGTAATACCTGATCGAGGGTCTCATAGTAAGAAGGTGGAGTGTTATAAATAGGCTTCAACCTCTCCTGAGGAGGAGCGGCATAGACCCTACTAAGCTTGTTCTTGAGAATGGTGAAAGGAACGTCTTGTTCGGTCCAGACACCGGGTTTGTTCTCTGGCTCGGGACCAAAAAAGAGCCAATCAGAAAGAGGGGAAGGATCGGGTTTCATGGTTTCAGCGGGGGAGAACAACTCCAAGGGAGAGGAGAGAGGGGGGTGAGTGCAGTAGGTGCAGCCTCTGAGGCCTTGAATTGCAGCCCCATTCCTTCTCTTGAACTTGAAATGGCTGAGTATTGCATTGGTCATTGTCACATCTTTCATGCCTTTGTTCTTTACTATCACTGCTGTCGCCATACTCACTGGATACAGTGTCACGACATATGTCAGGTCTAGCGATCCACTGCTGCAGCTCAATTCAACCTTCAATGTACACACCACGCAAACAAAATAAAAAATAAAAAAAAATAAAAAAAAGAAATGTAACAACTGGACTCATTTAAAATTAATAATATGTCCAAAAAAAAAAAAAAAGCGAACCGGATAAGAAATCCCTATCACGTATATGACAGTATACATATACACATATATGTGATTACATGGAAGAAAAACTTCCATTAAAAGAAGGGAATTAAACCTGAAGAGCATCGATGGCGTCGGAGTCAACGTCTTTGACGGTCCACTGAGAAGCAGAGAGAAGTGAAGTAGAAGTAGAAGCACTCGTCTTAGTCTTGGTTTTGGAATAATTAGGTGGCGTCGGAGGAGGCGCAGAGACATCGTTGAGGACCAAAGCAATGCCGCCTTTGGCACCGGCACCGGCAGTAGCAGCAGTAGTAGTGTAGAGAACTTCTTCAAAACCATCATCCTTCCAGTGAACCTTTGGCTTGTAAGATGTCACATGTGCGTTTGGTATTTGCAGCCTCAGAGAGCTTCCGTTTCTCACTGTCAGCTCAACCAGTGGTATTGAATTTTGGTTGTCGTTTGACGACTCCGAGAACTTTATCCCTTTCCT